>NW_019396678.1:0-28018 GCF_000591075.1 Eurytemora carolleeae | reverse complement strand
CCCCTCCCCCCCACGCCAGCTAACACCCTTTTCAGTCTCTTTCTACAATACTTTACCTCCTCTTATCAGCACTAGCCCGTCCCATACCCCCCTCTCCAACCATCGTAATTCCTCTCACCTTCCCTCCTCTCTATCCCACTCTTCTTTTCTCCCTATCCCGGCATTCCCTCCTCCCTGGAACCCATGAAAGGAACCTATGAAATAAATCTATGAATGGAACCCATGAAAGGAACCTATGAAATAGATCTATGAATGGAACCCATGAAAGGAACCTATGCAATGAGCTAATTAAAGAAACCCATGCGAGGAACTCATTTTAGGAATATTTTTTACCATTAAAGCATGCACTATGCAGTAAGGAGAGATAATACTAGTTTAGGATCCAATGATGACATATACTCCGGGTATACCAATACACTGACAGAAGATAATAAGCCTAAGAAGAGGGTTGGATGAGGTTTAGAAGATTGATATATCGTGTTCACTGCGCGTGTTTCACGAGACACAAAACGTTTAACTCAACGCATTTTTGGTCGGGGTATGTTTGTTCTTTAAAGTGTTTGTATGTTTTACAGGTTTAAAATCGTGTAATAATCTTTAAATACAGATATTAACATACATATTATTATGTCAAAATGTGGAAATAAAAACAATAATGCACCATGTCAAATTTAGTTTTAAAGTGTACATTTTTTTCTTCAAAAAGAATATGTTTCTTAAATTTCTTTCCGTTTTAAGCTTTCCAGTAAAGAAGAGAAGGGTAAAAAATATAACATATAAGAATAAAGAAATTTTATAAAATGGTGTAGAGTTTAAATCCGCCAAACAAATTCTGAAATAATTTAAAGTAAAAATTGTGAATTTTGTCCGGAAAAGTCTGAAAAAGTTGAAAGACATGAACAAATCATAAAGAAACAGACTAATATCCTCATTTACGTTTGTAATAAAATAATATGTTTTAACGGTTCTGAAAAGTGCTTTGTGTTTTGACATTTTTTTCTGATGTTTGTTCACCATTGTTGTTGTTAGATTTTGATTTCTGGATTGATTGTGGATTATTGAGTGCATTTATATAGTTGATTTAAGTGTTTGTTTAACGTCTGATTTGTTTGTTTGTTCCCTTGTTTAGGATGCTAGTGTTTACACAAGAAATCATGTTTGTTCGTTTGTAAACTTTGGATATCTAGATTCCATATCTTTGTTAATTTTTCACATATTTTATAATTTGTGGTAATTAGTGCTTCTGAGTGTCTACTTTTTATGTTTGTTTCTGCCTTATGTGGTTGTGTCTATACTCTGTGTTTGTGTCCGCTATGTATTTACTGTTTGTTTGTGTCTGCTAAAGGTGTGTTTGTTTCTCCAGTTTTCTGATATGTGTTTGTGTCTATTATGTGTTTGTGTCTGATATGTGTTTGTGTCTGATATGTGTTTGTGTCTGCAGTGTGTGTATGTTTGTGACAAGAGACCATTTATGGTAAATAATATTACACGGTTACTGACTTGACCGCTCATTTATTCATAGTCTTTATATCCGTGCATTCAAGCACGATCAAATATATGCAACTGGGTAAGGTCAGGGGACCAATATTTCGTTCCCAATTCTGATCATATAATTCTCCTTTGTATCCCTTCTTGGGTTTTTCATAAAAAAATTCCATAAAAAAAACATTGCTCCACACCAAAACATAGATTTAGAAAAATAAGTAAAAGAATAAAATAAAAGTGATATTACAGTTAATGAACTGCAAGTAAATATTCACTCTAATAAACAATTTTACGGCCAATATTTAAAGTATGGAAGCACGTAGTTTATTATTATCAACGTATTTCCTGTGGTACTAACAGTATTTTGTCAATTATTTTGTTTTTTACTTTTAACATTTAACTTACAGATTTTGAATATTCATATTTTTAGAACAAGACCTTGGTTTATCAGTTAGACTGGATGTTTGTCAGATTGTTGGTTTGTCAGTTTGTCAGATTGTCAGATTGTTGGTTTGTCAGTTTGTCAGTTTGTCAGATTGTTTGTTTGTCAGTTTGCCAGATTGTTGGTTTGTCAGTTTGTCAGATTGTCAGATTGTTGGTTTGTCAGTTTGTCAGTTTGTCAGATTGTTGGTTTGTCAGTTTGTCAGATTGTTGGTTTGTCAGTTTGTCAGATTGTTGGTTTGTCAGTTTGTCTGAGTGTTGGTTTGTCAGTTTGTCAGATTGTTGGGTTGTCAGTTTGTCAGTTCTTGGGTTTGTTAGTTTTTCATATTGTCGATGTTTTCAATTTGTTTTAATATTATTAAGAAGCTTCATGATCTCTACTGATTTAGGTAAATATGTTTTCTGTTCATCCAAATAAATTGAATTTCTTGATTTTCTTCATGATTTACATCCCCAAAACTCAATACATTCATTTGGCTAAGGCTTAAATAGATGGTATCTCTAAGTACATCCCCCTCCACCCCTCCCCCCCACGCCAGCTAACACCCTTTTCAGTCTCTTTCTACAATACTTTACCTCCTCTTATCAGCACTAGCTCGTCCCATACCCCCCTCTCCAACCATCGTAATTCCTCTCACCTTCCCTCCTCTCTATCCCACTCTTCTTTTCTCCCTATCCCGGCATTCCCTCCTCCCTTTCTGGTTTATCCAACCAGAAGGTCAAGGCTGGAAACTACCCTGGAGTTTAGATCAGAGTTCTCCGAACCCAACTCTCCAACCCGTCCGGACCCCGCCCTAGCGTATTTCCATTCTCCACCCTTGCGCTCTAGTTCAATTCTGAATTTTGTCATTGGAATGGTATGCGATTATATACTGGTTTTTTATTGCTTCATTTTTTCATTGCTATTCAGTACTAGTACTCCTTGTGTTTGAAACTGCGCAATTCCATCAGATAAATTACAAAATAGAAAAATTATGAAAATATTTTCAATATAATCTAGAATCTACACCCTACAATATACTCTGCAATCCACAAAAAAAGCTATAAAGACTACCCTGCTTCCTGCAAGGAAGGTAAAAAGATTACTCTGCACTCTGCAAGGAGGATATGAGGACTACTGTGCACTCTGCAAGGAAGATATGAGAACTACTCTGCACTCTGCAAGGAGGATATGAGGACTACTGTGCACTCAGCAAGGAAGATATGAGAACTACTCTGCACTCTGCAAGGAGGATATGAGGACTACTATGCACTCTGCAAGGAGGATATGAGGACTACTATGCACTCTGCAAGGAGGATATGAGGACTACTATGCACTCTGCAAGGAGGATATGAGAACTACTGTGCACTCTGCAAGGAAGATATGAGAACTACTCTGCACTCTGCAAGGAGGATATGAGAACTACTGTGCACTCTGCAAGGAGGATATGAGAACTACTCTGCACTCTGCAAGGAGGATATGAGAACTACTCTGCACTCTGCAAAAGGGATATGAGAACTACTCTGCACTCTGCAAGGAGGATATGAGAACTACTGTGCACTCTGCAAGGAAGGTATACAAACTACTCTATACAAGATTAATAGCGAGTAATTTAAATACAAAATACTGAGACCAGAGTAACATTAGTTACTCGATGGTATAAATTCTTTTAATTAATTTCAACTGGTGTTTCGAGGAGAATCAGTAGTAGATTATACAGGACAGCGAATGATAATGCTTATAATATAATGCTGTGAGGGGGGGACAGTGACTACTTTTAAAGTTCCGTATAAAGGGACTGTAAGCGTAATGTCTAGTGACCCTATAACATGCAAAGATGGCAATGCCCAATTTACAACGGTAATCTTAAAAACCTTAATCTGATCAACAATTTTGAAGATAACGTCGTTTTTCTGACTCAAAAAATTGTTATTTTTCGTGAGTTTCTCCATTGCTTCTTATAAACAAGAAATACGCAAGTAACTTTTGTATAGATCTCACATAAGAATAAACTTTTTAAAGGAACAAAAACATTGATATCTAATTAATACTTGATCAGCAAAAGCTTTCAAGGGTACCGTAGTAAATCGGACATTGTCATCTTTGCTTGGAATTTCAGTCCCTTGAAAGAGAATAAAATTTCTTCAACAGGTGTATGCATTTAGAGGAACAAGATAGAAAGAGCTGAGAAAAAGAAGGATAAGCATGAGAGATGAAAAAAGAAAAATCAAATAATGTAAATAAGAAAAATAAGGAAAAGGAACTGAGTTCTTGCTACAAACTCTGAATTTGTTATTCCTATATCTTTGCAACCCGATATTGTCATAGACCTTTTATATTTCAAACTATTAATTCTGTTAGATCAAATTGTTTAAATTTGAAATATCAAAGGTTTATACCATCAGGTGGCAAAGATATAGGGATTAGAAACTTTATAGAAGCACTCGAAAAGGGAATTCACCTAATTAAGAAACAAGATTTTGAAAATAGGAAGTGGTTTCAGAAAAAAGGTTGGGTTAAATAACAGGATTTACGTTCTAACTAAGGAATTATCAGGACCGGTATTTAACGCAAATTGGTCCTAAATGATCTAATCTATTCCAACACGTATCAACTAAAGAATAAACTGAGAATAAACGCGTGAGGTTTTACAGAGACAATTGGTTATTAAATACACGACGCAAAATATATAATCACTGGCCTGGGCTAGATGACACTGCAAATATTAAATTATTTTGCCATGCTTTTCATCCGGCTGTATCACTCAAAAACTTTATCATTGCGGCCAAAATGCGGCAATTTACTATACAAGGCTTTCAGGACGCTTCGCGCCCTCTTTCCTGTAAATAATTTCTGTTGCTCTGAAAGGCGGCCATTTTAAATCGTTTTCAAATTTTAGCGGATTTTTTCCTCGAATTGGAGCATTTAAAAAACGATTTTCTTGGATTTTTTTTCTCAATTTTGGATGCTCCAGAAACCTTCCCTCGGGTCACATGAGTTCCCACAAAAAAATTGGGCCCGATCGATTCAATCGTTTTGACGTTTATTGGTTACAAACAAACAGAAAGACAGACAAGCAAAGTATATTATATAGATTTTTATAATCGTTTAATACACAAATCTTCAAACTCTGATACAGGGTTAACCAAAAAGGATGAGACAGTACAGACGACTTCCTAAGATATGACAATTTCAATGTTTTGAATATTATCTTTAAAAGGCTTATTTAATGATTTTGCAAATAAATGAACTATTTAAGAGTTGCATGGGATCATGAATGTACGGAAACAGGAAGTATACATTTCGTAAAGTCGTCTGTGAAGTCTTATCCTTTGCAGGTAACCCTGTACAGTGTATGCTTAAATTTACACTTAAAACTATCGTTTATTTATTTTCTAATGGAGTAAAATGATATTTTTTTATTCCGCAGATTCTCCCTTTTAAACTGTCAATTCGTTATATCTTCATGTTTATGCAGTCGATTGATTGATTGATAAATCTCCGAACCAAATATGCATAGGTTCGGAAATATTTTGACAGGTGTAGGTCTCCTTGTGCATCTATTATTTCATGAATTCCGTCTTGAGTGGGTTTAGTATGGTTGAGAAACAAGGATCTGAGTCAGATATCATGGTTTGTGATTTACATCAGAAGCTCGTTCTCAATACCCTCTAAAAATCTGGTCTTAAATACATTATCAGAATCTGGTAGGTAGTAAATCAACAGAATCTGGATCTCAATAGATTGTTAGAACCTGGTCCTTAAAACAATATCAAAATCAGAATTTGGTTCTCAAATGTCAGATTGTTATTAAGCCTAGCAACCAGAGAGTGTGGAGATTATGTTTATGGTTGATTAGTGTTATGTTATTTTAATTGTGAGAACTAAAACTATATTACAACCTTATCTCAGGTTGATGAACTAAGAATACTAGTAATGGAAAACTAAAAGAACTCGGAGAACTATGAAAGCTATAAAGGACTAACAAAACTGAGGAGAACAAGGAGAACTAAAAGAACCAAGAGATTTAGGAGAACTGAGAGAACTCGGAGAACTATGAAAACCAAGGACTAACAGAACTGAGGAGAACAAGGAGAGCTAAAAGAACCAAGAGATTAGGGAAAACTGAGAGAACTCGGAGAACTATGAAAACTATAAAGGACTAACAGAACTGAGGAGAACAAGGAGAACTAAAAGAACCAAGAGATTTAGGAGAACTGAGAGAACTCGGAGAACTATGAAAACCAAGGACTAACAAAACTAAGGAGAACAAGGAGAGCTTAAAGAACCAAGAGATTATAGAGAAAAAATAGAAATAGGAGAACTAGGGGAACTGGGGATAGAACTAGAAGAACTAAGAAAACTAGGAGAATAATTAAAATTTTAAGAACTAAGAGAACTGGGAGAATTAGAAGGACTGGGAAAGCTATGAGAGCTATAGGAGAACTAGAAGAACTAAGAGAACAAGGAAATCTACACGAGAACTAGGAAAATTTAAAGAACTACAGTGAGAACCATAAAACTGGGGACTTTTATAACTAGAAGAACTAGGAGAACTAGGGAAACTAGAAAAACTAAGAGAACTAGTAGAACTAGAAGAACTATGGGAACTTAATTCCATTCCAACATACGTAGCATGCGTCTAAAATGATACAGTGTAGGACTGTTAATTGAATCTGCGGGATACAATTAATATCTCATGTTTTCAAATTAGGATTTGTGAATTTTAACAGTGTGTTTATGTTTAAGTATATAAAACCACAGTAATGGCAAGGCCGAGTATTTTGATGAACTATCAAGGTTTACAGATTTTGTTGTTTGTTAGGCGGGGTTCTAAATCTTCATCAGTCATTCATTCTTCGCCTAATTGATTTAGAGTTTTTTAAACCTTCTTCATGGTTTTACGGTGGGCTCACAACATAAATCAATTATTTCTTGTTACATTTCCTTTGAACGTAAACATTTAATTTGTCTTTCAAGCATGCTTTTAGTAAACTTTTCTCGCCTTTTTAAATTTTTTTGGCAATTTTTTCTTCAGTTGACCCATGGAGCTAGTTCTTCTTTTGTTTCTGTATTGATATGTTATATCTACAATATACTTTAACTTGAAACTGTACTTGACTATAAAACAACGGGATCCTTCTCTAAATTAATGTATGATTATCCCTGCTCCGCCCTAGATCTACATACACACAGCAGCTCTAGATATATATGGAGCTAGATATAGATATACTTATATCAACTGTTTATAGAACAATAAATACCGCTTAATCAGATTCTAAACATTACAGGGATTATAGTACAGTACATACCGACCTATTATATTTGATACTATATACCTTATTTATGATTTGCATGCGTCAGTGCGTCAATATTTATGGCTCTATAAACGTCTGATTGTCAGTGCGTTGGGGCGTAAATGTCTATGATTAAATTATTCATTAATATGAATCAGAATTTATAACATTAATAATCCATCATATGTATAAAATTATAGAAATAATTAAATTTGAAGAAGAGAGGGTGTCAGACCCCCTCCTCCCTGCCACTATTAATCATCCTGATTGGTTGCTTCCAAAGACAAGAATTGTGTTAAACCCCAATATTTAGACAATGACATCTATGTTTAGAATGTCTAAAGGATAACTGTATAGTCAGATATCACACAGAGACCACCCACCTACCAACCCACATAGGATTTACACATGCACACATTTAAAGAAATACAAGAAAATCCGATTGTAATTTATTTCTTATAAAAAATATTTTGAATTGTGTTTTGTTTGAAAAATAAAGGTTTCAAATTACTTTTTACCTAATATATTAATCAAGAAAAACAGATTTTCGATTAAAATTAAGATCTTAATTTTTATTTGGGCCTTGTAATTTGGACCAACTTTAAATTTCAAAAGTTCCTATAATGCTATTTCCGGTATCCCGGTCAAATTCCTGGAATATCCTGGCGTGCGTCGGAATTAAATGCATTGAATATTTCTGCCAAATGAAGAGAGGTTTCGGGATTATTACTGATGTAAAATAAACTTCTCTCGTCTTAAAAAATTGAAAATGACAAGTTATCTATTCACATTTTTCTATTTCTAATTACAAATGAATACAGATTATGTACATATACATAGGATAATAAACTTGATAAGTTATATTAGGAACATATTTTGTAAAATATTTTCTTCTACCATTCGCCTGACTTTTGAAGGAACATTGTTTGGAAATGTAGTTAGAGAAACATGAAAGAAAGGGAAAAAATGTATGTAGAGGAAAGGAACGGTAGGAAAGGAATGGTAGGAAAGGAACGGAAGGAAAGGAAAGTAAAAAAGGAACGGAAGGAAAGAAACGGAAGGAAAGAAATGGAAGGAAAGAAACGGATGGAAAGGAACGGAACGGAAGGCACGGAAGGAAAGGAAAAGAAGAAAGGAAAGGGAAAGACGAACGGATAGGAAGGAAGTGAAGGAATCACGGTATGAGTTAGAATGGATAGATGGCCCGTAAGGGGGGGNAAAATGTACTTTCAAAAGTCGGGTATTTCTACTGTTTAGTGTTTACGTCTATAGGCACATTTACACACACTTTGTACATTTACACACACACACACAGGCTGGGAGAAGGGAAGGGGGGACAAAGATAACACAATTTAGCTATTTGGGATTTCTTTGTTTATTATGAAAAAATAAGGTATGCCCGATTCACAATGGTACTCTTTAAACCTTTGTTTGACCAATAATGCGAAAGATATCGTAGTTTTCCTAGCATGAAAAGTGTTTAATTCTGAAATTTCCTCCATTGATTCTTAAAAAGAAATGCTCAAGTAACTTTATAAAAGAACCACGATTTACTATTTAAAATAATCAATTTTCTAAGAGAAGATTATTAATATCTCATGCATTCTTGATTAGCCAAAGCTAGCTAGGGTACCCTTGTTAATCGGACTTAGCACACTATCAATGAAAGGTCTACGCTCGACTTTTAATGAATCTTGTAGAACACTGCGTTCCATCAAAGGGAGTGTTCGCGAAAAATAAAAGGGGTATGGGCTAACGGCGAAAAATAATCGCTGTTGATTGCTTACTAATCTTACTTATATTGCGTCTATAAGGAGAAAATTGTAAAAAACGACTAATTACTGAAGAACGTAGCGTACATACAAATTCATATGCATATATACGGCTAGGATCGTAAAAAATCAATTTAATTTCAAACAAATCATTCAGATATTACAACCTATATAGTCATTGATTATTTTTCGACGCATTCCTATATAGTTAATATTTCATAATATTTGTTATTTGTTTTATATACAATTGCACTTAAAACGACGTAACGTAACAGGACCACTTGAAGGTCATCTTTGATCTTTGAAATAATTTGCGCGGCATTCGTAAACATAATTTTCGAAGTAAAATTTCAAAAAAGTCCTGACATTTTTTAAAATGTCGTCTGCCTTTTTGTGCCTAAAGTATTACCGGAGATATGAAGATCTTTGTTTAGATTTCGGCAATTTTATTTTTATTTAATAAATTTAAATATGAACGAAATCATTAGTAGATCTGATAATATTGACAGTATTTAAAAAACAGACCACATTTATTGTAATTATTGTTTCAATAATCATACATGTAAAAGTAGGTTGATCAATGAAAAAAGATGCAAAGAAAATTAAAGGAAATTAGGAATTATGACAATTTGACCTCTTCAAAAGGGGTTTAAAAAGTTTAAAGGGTCTGTAGAGTGTTGAGAAGATGTGACCCACCATTAATTCAGAATGAATGTTGGATTCACACTCTTGAAATCGGTATCTGAGTAACCCTTTGGAAGATATTGTCCTTTCAAACGTATTGAATTATCACAATTTCTATCACGTTCTCTGCATCTAGCAGTCAACTTAATAGAGAAACCACAATTAAAAATAATCAATCTAAAGCTAGATAAATAAGAATATCTCATTTATCACGGTAAAATGCCCTTTAAAGGTTTTTTAAAAAAACTTTGTAAAAAAAACGTTTTGAAGGATTTAAAGTAAACCTTTTCAAAACGGGGGTTTTAAAGGAGTTACGACTAACAATATGTACTTAAAACAAAACTATGTAAGACTGAAAACAAACCTTTGCATTTTAAGAAGGGATTTTAGAGGACTAAAACAAACCATTATAATAGGGGTTTTAAAGGATTAAAAACAACCCTTCGTGTATAGGGAGATTTTGAAGGACAATTATAAACAAAATTATATTAATAAGAGAGGAGTTTGAAGGACTGAAAACAGACCTATATGAAGGACTAAACACAGACCTATATGCGAAGGGATTTGAAGGACTTGAAGACAGACCTATATGCGAAGGGGTTTGAAGGACTGAAAACAGACCTATATGCGAAGGGTTTTGAAGGACTGAAAACAGACATATTTGCGAAGGGATTTAAAGGACTGAAAACAGACCTTTATGCGAAGGGTTTTGAAGGACTGAAAACAGACCTATATGCGAAGGGTTTTGAAGGACTGAAAACAGACCTATTTGCGAAGGATTCTGAAGGACTGAAAACAGACCTATATGCGAAAGGTTTTGAAGGACTGATAAAAGACCTATTTGCGAAGGGTTTTGAAGGACTGAAAACAGACCTACATGCGAAGGGTTTTGAAGGACTAAAAACAGACCTATTTGCGAAGGGTTTTGAAGGACTGAAAACAGACCTATATGCGAAGGGTTTTGAAGGACTGAAAACAGACCTATATGCGAAGGGTTTTGAAGGACTGAAAAGGATTGATGGTATATTATGATATATTGTGTTGGTACTGTATGTGTGTATAGTGTGGGTGGGTGGTTCCCTGGTATATGTATCTCATATAGTCTCATGCAACTATGCAAGCTCATATTCATATGTATACAATACATTTATAATAAATTACTATCTAGTCCTAGATATAAGTATATATAAGTACATATTTAATAATAACAAAATAACCTTTTTTACACTAATTTTGTTTCTACACAGCAGACGTGCTTTTTGTTAAAAATCGTAACACGGGCAAAAAAATGGCTGACAAGAACAAAATGGCGATAAAACCACATGTGAGTGTCTAGCGTAACTAGCTTCCATTGTATTATTACACGAGAATTTATTCAACGGAACCCAACTAGACGTCGTGTCTGTCACCCATGCATAACAAATGTCCAGTATAAAGGGTTGCTTTGATATAATTATATCAGATGATTATATCAAATGTATCAAAAGCATCAGATACATGAGTTGCAAGTTTGTGCCGTTAACTGTCTCATAAAGAAAATATCTCTTGTTTCAACCAAACCAAACCAAAACCTAATGTTAAATGGTTTGCAGATTGAAAGGGTTGGTAAGGATGATGATGTATAGTGTATCCTGAATAGGATGAATTGAATCCAGCAGAGTGTTTAATACTAGATCTCCTGCTGGGAACCTCGGAGGAAGAATCTAGGCAAAAATGATCTTGATCGATGCTTGATTACTCACACTTTGCACATTTACACACACTTTGCACATTTACACACACTTTGTACATTTACACACACACACACACTTTGCACATTTACATGCACTTACACGTTGCACACTTAAACACAAAAGCACAATTGTATTATTGTAGAAAATGATTATATTTTTAGTCAAAAATGCTTATAATTTTCTTTGGTTTTATTTTGGTTTTATTAGCGTTATATTTTGGCCCGGCCAGCCCATTTTATTGATTAACTATTGAATAATGTACCATGGAAGGAAAGCAAGCTTTCAAGTATTTATTATCTCACAAACAATTCATTATTAAATACGACATGACTCACGACAATAACACATAAAATTACCAAAATAAAATACTTCAATCAATGCATGCAATATAGGACAGGAACCGAATTCCATGAATTTGAGAGGTCGCTGAATAACCTACCGCCGGTTCAAATCCTCATGAATTATATCTTTGAATCGGTAATTCATAATTTTGACCTGCCGTGGGCAGTTCAACGACCTCTCTCCAATTCATTAAATTCCGAGTCAGGACGGATATATGTCATTGTTTGATGTTGGTAATATTTGTTCATGATCTTCCTAAAGTACAACATCTCCGTCCAGGGCTGGTTTAATATACTATAACTTAATCTAGACAGGTCACAACTTTTAAATCTGTTCATAACACGCTCAGTCGGTTCCTGTCTCCCCTGAGATTAAATTTAAAGAATTTGAGCCGCGGTTTAAATCCGCCAAAATCCGGTTTAAATTAAGCGCCGGCTTAAATCTTGAAACACTTGATACAATTCTTTAAATTCGGCCACAGGTCATTTAATTCTATTCGTCAGACACAGTCTTTTTTAATCACTTATTTCTCGTTTATCTCAGGAATTAAACATGGAATTAAATCAAATCATTTAATATAAAAGATTATTCTGTGGATATGAGTTCAGTTGAAGTGCTTATGCACTATCCCAGCCACAAGTTTTAGCCTATCGACCTTTCGACGATATTTCAAGTGACCCTCCATCATCCATGGAATCCATGTAAAGATATGAATGCCAGATTTACAACGGTACATAAACCTTCGTCCGAGGAAAATTGATGAAGAAATATTGGTTTTATTTAAAAATTGATGGATTGTGGCTTCTTTTTACCAGTGACTTGAGAATTTTTGATGGAGAGACAAAGAAGAAAACTGTCAAAATTTTAGACTTTTCCAAATTGAAAAAAAGACAATATCTTCCTCATAGTTGCATTCCTAAGATAAATGTTTACAGGGTACCGTTGTGAATTGGGCAGGCAAATTATGAGTCACTAGAAATTACGTCTAAAGTCCATTTAAACAAAGATACAATACGACCTCAATCTGTGAAATGAAAATATCCTGAATCATTTTAAGAAATGTGGAATAAAAGTATTTATTTTAAATTTCTGGAAGTTAAAAAAACATTGTTCACATGTATGCTAATGAGACAAGGGAGCAGAGTTCTTGGTTTTGCATGAGTTTTTATACTAACTGTAATACATGGAGAGATGAGCTGACATGCCAAACTTCCTCCCAACATATATGGAACAAGATCAAACAAATATCCTGCCTCCTTTTTAGTCCTGGCCAGGTTCTCACAGGGAATAATATGGAATACTAATGATGCACCCTGAGTACCCGGAACGAGGTCTATTCAATGTTTTGCTCGGCGTAATTTATCTCAGAATATATTTCAGATCTAGAGACAAGAAAATATATTCAATGAATAGATTTATTAATTAGTCGTAATTATTCTTCAAGGCGGGGCATAGGCTGGGCGTGTGGGGTACGCCATAGGACAATTATAGGTAGGGCAGATTCTTTATACAATAATTAGTCCGTTCTCCAGGTTGATGAATAAACCCATTTACTCTCTGGTAGGTTGAGCAGGATAGCGGAGTAAAACAAGGACGGGAGTAGAACTAGGACGGATACCAGGATCAGCTCAAGGGTTGAAACCTGAAATTAAAATTTAAAAATAAAAGTTTAAATTAGAAAGAGGATTGAAAATTGAAAATTTGATTGAGGATTTCATTAAAGAATGGATTGCAGATTGGATTAAAGAATGGATTAAAGAATGGACTGAGGAATGGATTGAGGAATGGATTGAAGAATGGATTGAAGATTGGATTGAAGAATGGATTGAAGAATGGATTGAAGAATGGATTGAAGAATAGATTGAAGAATGGATTTTAGAATGGATTGAATAGTGGATTGAGGAATGGATTAAAGATTGGATTGAAGAATGGATTTTAGAATGGATTGAAAAATGGATTAAAGAATGGATTGAAGAATGGATTAAAGAGTGGATTGAGGAATGGATTAAAGATAGGATTGAAGAATGGATTTTAAAATGGAATGTAATAAAAACGGGCTGGAGAACATATTAATGAATTGTTTCAAGAATGGATTAATGAATGGAAAAATGAATTCAATATGGATTGACGTAAAGATAAAAGTTTTCATTCGTGAATTAAAGGAGAGATGAAGAAGATTATAAACTTATTGTAAAAAACTAATTGTAAAAACGATTAGAAGAAAAAAATTCTAAAGTTTAGTTATATGAGGATTTAAAAAGAATTGCATGATTAATTTAGGAATGGATTACTGAATTTATTAAAACTTGAATTCATTTAAATGATTGATTAGAATTAATTAAAGAATATGTCTTTTGCCGAAGAATGAACTAAAGAAAAGATCAAAAATTCAAATTTTACATTTTTAAAAGATTTGTTTTCTTTTCTTTGGTGAATTTTCATAATACTGTAAATACCTGTTTGACCGTGTACTTGTAGGGGTTCCTCCTCAACTCGTTCTCCAAGAGAAGATCATGCTCTTCACGAGTAAGTGATATCTAGGGGAAAATATGTGGTCCAAAAATGTTATCTAACATAAAAGTGGTGAGTATATGTATCAATACATCAATTTCAATATACATATCAATATCAATACGTACCGTACGTCAGCCACTGAGATGGTGATACATACAATTTCAGTACCTTTTAACTCATTAATAAATATGCCGACCTCTCTGTAACCACTGTAGCCATTTCAGGACCGGTATACTTTATTGAAATATATGTTAGCCTCTTTAGTATACCACAATTTTAGTAAACGATTTTGTATTGATAAATATGCTGACCAAATGTTGTTAATCAAAAATATTTGCCGGTTAATGAATTATATTTGTTAAATTTTAAAATTAAAAAGATAATTTTTGGTATTAATTAAAATACATCAATGAATTATTGGTCAGGAGATTTGTTAATCTCTCCCGAGGAGAGAATGAGGTTAACTCGTGAATTCAAAAGTTTCCAGCTTTGCAAATACTTAAGTTTTACCTCTCTTGGTATTTCTTCAAAAGTTTTGTATTTCCCTAGAATCAGATTATCCAGGTTTGGAGTCTTCTCTAGGTGCAACACTTCAACCTGAATTTTTAATCCATAATCTTTTCCGTTAAAACTGATTATTTTCAATTGTAGTTTCTTTAAAGAGTGACTTAGGTATTTCTGCATTAGAAATAGTAAAAGAAAATTGATTGTTTACCTACATAGCAAAAATTTAACTTATTTAAAACAAAAATTAAAAAGCTTTACTTTAATTTTTTTTCAATTCAATTTGAAGGTCTTTTACCCCTTTCTTCCTTGTCTTGAGTCCACCTTTCCTATTTCTCAATTGGTTTCCTCCCATTTTCAAGCAGGTTTAGCCAATCTATAGAAATATTTGAAATAGTTTTCTTAATTTATTCTTTGCATTGATCTGGATTGATCAGTAAATATGGGTGTTTTGATAGTTTCTTGTTTGTTCAAGGGTTGAACAAAATACTCATGATTTTCCACACAGATTAAAGGGGGGGGGGGGTCAAATTTACCTATAGTGAAATAGTCCTGATAAACTGTAAAAGTAAGGGCTGAACAAAAAATTCCGGGTTAAGTCACGTAAACCGGAAAAATTCCGGTTTCTATTTCATCCAGAATTTTCCCGGAATTCCAATTTACGGATCATTCCATTTCCAATATGATTTTTTCCCAGTAAAATGGAACTCTAATTAACAATAACATACAATTTTTAGCCTAAGTTGCCTTACTCACAGATCAAAATACTATACATCGTATATATAGTATTGTACAATGTCCTAATATTGACTAAGACCTATATAGTAGGTATTGCTGGTTCTCGTATGACGTATTCTTAATAAATTGTTAATTTTATCATTTATTCATGAATTATCAATCAAGGAATACTGGTTGTTTTACTTGAAATTGTATCCATGCCCGCCAGGACCGTCGATATGGGGTGCGGTGCCCAATTTTTCACCAAAAAAGGGGACACATCCCACATTATTTAAGACAAAAAAGAAAAATTAAAAAATTGAAAGAAAATTGAAAGAAAGAAATAAAAAAGGAGAAAAAAGGGACAAAATCTATTTTTAAAATAAAATTATGCAATGAAGATCAGTACAGTATAAAGCATAGAAAACTGTGGAATAAGAAGACGACAGTAATGAAATTTAAGCTTAAAAATCCCATTCCACAGGTTTCTGGTTCTCATTGTACTTTCTAAAAAATTTAAATGGAAATTTAAAGTTTTATGTAATAACTTTTATGGTTTAAATGGTGTTGGGATATTTTTATAGAAAGTCATTTGATAAATGGACATTTCTTAAACAGAGAGTTAATAGAAGAATATTTAATAGATAACAAAATCATAAATATATATGACATTTCATTGAAAAAAAATCATAGATAGGACATTTCAAAGAATTTTCATACACATTAAGTTCTCAATACGTAAAAATAATTGCAATGTATAGGAAATTTCAAGGAGAATTGAATAGAAGGAGGGGGCGATAAGTGGATTGAGGAATGGATTAAAGATTGGATTGAAGAATGGATTTTAGAATGGATTGAAAAATGGATTAAAGAATGGATTGAAGAATGGATTAAAGAGTGGATTGAGGAATGGATTAAAGATAGGATTGAAGAATGGATTTTAAAATGGAATGTAATAAAAACGGGCTGGAGAACATATAAATGAATTGTTTCAAAAATGGATTAAAGAATGGATTGAAGAATGGATTAAAGAGTGGATTGAGGAATGGATTAAAGATAGGATTGAAGAATGGATTTTAAAATGGAATGTAATAAAAACGGGCTGGAGAACATATTAATGAATNTTAACCTAACCCGTGGCCGCAGCGCTCGGCCCCCTAGCCCATCCTAGTCGCAGCGCTCGGCCCAGAAAGTGTGGCCGCAGCGCTCGGCCTTTCCTTAACCTAACCTAACCCTATAAATAACAAAAAAAGAAATAATAATAAATTTGCTGAAAAATAAATGGTCATGTACAAAATTGATAGGAGGGGGGGGGGGCTGGGGGGGGTAAATCGTATACTAGGACAGACCCAAAAGTGTCCGATCCTTGAAAATAAATACATTTTTAAAAAATATGGCGACGTTAGGGCATAGTTGAAATATCAAATTTTCCTAATTAAATTTTAGATTTCTGTTAAAATGAAAATGCTCCATAAACGATGTTCTACAAAAAAGCGTTTAAGGAGTTTAAGAGCCCTTTCTTTTGCGGAAAATACCGCAAAACATTCTCAGTTCGATGTAAACAACTTTTTGTAATATTCAAGCTGAATTTGGGTTAGAGATATGACTTACAATTTTTATATGATTAAATACTGTTTGAATTCATAGGGTTCTGACCAATTAATTGTAGCAAATGATTTGAATAATATAAATTGAACATTATTTTTTCTATAATTATAAGCATGCGGCAGGCAGTAGTGATCTCTTATGTGGGGACAACAAATCTACCTTATTTGTAAATAAATCAGAAATCCATGATTATTTTGTTTGGGTTGAAATGGAAAGATTAAAGACCATGTTCACACGAATTCTTTGGTATAAATTTTTATTTGTGAAAGTTATCCATTTTGGAGGCAGAAGAGATTCAATTTTTAACCTAAATAATGTTTGTCATCATTCTCGTGGATTTGAAGATTCCAACATCTCAAAATCCTTGGAAAACTTTATTCTAGACATGTTGTATGCCCTAACGTCGCCATATTTTTAAAAACTGTATTTATTTTCAAGGATCGGACGCTTAAAAAAAATAATATTGAAAGGACAAGGATTTCGATGTGGTTCGGACGAGAAAATGATGAGAATGTGGTTCGGACTAGAGATTGATGTGGTTGGCCTTCCTCCCCTCCTTGTACGCTTCCGTTACTCCGATCAAGTCATGGGTACCCATGGATCAAGTTCAAACATGCACGGCGAAAATTCAATTGAAGAGACTTCGGTTTGACGTGATATGTGAACATTGAATATTCAAATTGCATATGTCTTCTACAGGGGCGGATTTAACCAATATTTGCGCTTTTTTTGTGACCTCACCCTACCCCCTAATGTCGCGGATTTAACCAATATCTCAGGGGGGGGGGCATAATTGCGCGCTAAAATTAAACTAAAAGCAGTAATTTAATCCAATTTCTTATTTATTATTCACATTTAAACAAATTTTCCATAATAACAATGTGAATTTTCTCCTTCAGTAGATACTTATGATAGTTGGAGAAAACGTGAAAGAATCATATATTTGCCACAGAACATATTGTTTGACTGTATATATTCAATTTTAAGACCTTCCAGAACTCTGATACTTTTAACTTGTTAAAGTTCAATATAAATCATATCATATGCATTATTTGGGCAAGTCCCTGTTTCACAAGTCATTTTTGCTAGTATTTTGTTATATTTTTACCATGTGGTATTCATTTTTGCTATTCATATCTGGTATTCAGTTCTGCTAGTCATATCTGGTATTCAGTTCTGCTAGTCATTATTGTTAGAATTTTTCCCCTTTTGTTTTATTAGTTTTAGTTTCTGTTTTTTATTAAACATTATTTTTAGAAGGTGGTCCATCCCGCGCTGATAATCTAAAATAGATTGTGTTGCCTAATATCAAAATATACCTTTTACTCTTGTTCAGATTTAAATCATCAGAATGAATCTGCACATCGCAAATATTTCAAATCTGGCTTCGAAAGAGGACGTAGCGAACCATTTAGTACAGTTTAAACCATATATCAGGTATACAGAATGAAAAGGATTCAAATGATAATTCCTAAAAATTGATAATTTCTTACTGTGGATTCTTGAGTATTGATGCATTAGTGACAACGAAGAAAACAGCCAGAATTTTAAAAAAATTCCAGTGAGAAAAACGGTTTTCTTCCTCAGTTAACGGTGTAAAGGGTTCCCTTGTAAATCGGGAATGCATCGCTTTAAATGGAATTACATCCATGATCCCTTAAAAGAGAGAAAATAAGTTCCTTATACCCAAGAAATATATAGACCAGGAACCGCCATATCTCATGCGTCAAATCTGTGTACTGCGCCTGCGGTGGGAGGAGATCAAAACAAAAAATTCAGGGGCAACGCATCATTTTTTTATGGAAAAGAGCCTAAGGGGTGGAATAAAAATATATTGCTATTATTTTTCATAATCACCAGGAAGCCAAAAATCAAAAGTATTCGCTCTAACTTGATATATTAACTTGTTTTTTGTTGTACTGTAATATCACATCAGAGCTTTAGTCCTTTCCCTTCAACTTCTGAAGGGGCACTTGGTTTGTTTACATTCCTCCCACAGAGTACAGTACACAATATGCGTATATCTGAGTTGGGCGTTCCTGTATATAGTTCTTTGCTCATAACATACAAAATACTTTTCAACAATTTTTTAGAGCGGTACGCCCGACTCACAGCAGTAACAACTAGGAGGAAGAATTGCCCTTATTCTAAAGTGTGTAAAGTGTGTAAAGTGTCTAATTCTGACAATTTCTACCATTGTTTCGATAGCTCAGAAATCCGCAAATGACTTTATAGTAAAACCATAGTGAAACCATAGTTGAAAAAAATATAATTTTAAAATTAATAATTTATTCTTGAGCATACAAACCCAAGGGCGTGAACAGAAATAAATCTAGGGGGGGGCAAATTTTTTTTAGTAAATTCAAAATATTTGGCTTCTTGGATATCAGTTAAAGTATAAGATACTTTAAAGCTACATATGCAGTACAATTACCTTGCAAGAACTACTTTATCTCTCCTTCAAACAAAACTAGCAGAAAAAAACATGTTTCTAAAAAATCGATATTTTATTATATTATGTTAGTATAAACTAGAGATAGTAAAAGACATTTTTGAAAATGATAAACTCAACTTTAACTTAAATTCTACGAGTTTAAGAAAAAGTAAAAGGTCCAGAAAATAATTATGACTTGTAAAAGTTTCTGTTGTGCAAAAAAAAGTAAAATTGTAATCTATTTAATAAATCTCTTCGTTCATTTATATGTGTGATAGCTCTGAGTCATGGGGGGGGGGTGCTGCCTCCTTGCCCCCCCCCCTTTATACGCCCTCGTACAAACCTTTCTAAATTTTCTTTTAACTATGTCGTTAGTCCCTTTCAGAAAGATATTTTAAAGCTTACTATACAACTAGCTGAAGTGCCCAGCGTTGCCCCGGTTACTAATAGTCACTCCCACCGTTTGCCTGCGCTTGGTCTTAAATTATGATTATAGCTGAAGTGACCGGTGTTGCCTGTCGGATTTCAAATTTTTTTTTAAAAAATTTAGCCTGTCAACCCCGGGGTATTTGAAAAAATTTCAGCCAATTTTCTTCAGCCGTTTGGCCAGCTATAGCAAACATATATTTATTGTGCGAAGAGCTTTATTTTAAATATGCCTTCCTCCCAGGAAAGGATTTGTAAACATTCTACGTTCTTAATCATGTATTTCAACATAATATCGAATTATGTTTAGTGATTTGAAGTTGTACAACAACCCCGACGTGAAGAAGAGAACCAAGATTGCCATCATCAAGTTCAAGGACAAGATGAGAGCTGAGTCGGCAGTGGATTGTCTCACTGGGAGCATACTCAAGGATCAACAGATCTTTTTGGAGCTAGAGGAGGTAGGATATATATATGTAATGTGAATTATGTGAATCTATATAATATACAGGGTTGCCAAAATGCACGGATTGTATGGTTTTTATTTTTTTACCCTTAAAATTGTACGGATTGTACGGACTTTTTCAAATTGTACGGATTTCTAGCCTGGAAATACACTTTCCCCCGCTTGTTTTTTGACTCATTTCAGTAAATTTGCATGAATATTTTCAAAAAAAATCTTAGGTTGGTTGATGTTTCAATTGACAAAAAATTCATTCATATTTTTTCGATAACATTGATTTTTACTTTATAATGAGTTTTCTAAAAAGCTTTATCAAACAAACCCATCCCAATGAAGAGTAGTAAAAGACTAAATGCCATCTATATATAAATATGGCTTGTCTGTCTGTTTGTTTGTTTTGATGTTTGTTTGTCTGTTTGTATCCAATAAACGTCAAAACGGCTGAACCGATTGGGCCCAAATTTTTTGTGGGACATCACGTGACCACAGGGAAGGTTTATGAATGATCAAAATTTTAAATATTTGTCTCCATTAAAATTCGATCTTTACTAAATTTTTGAAAATTTTGAAAATCCACGAATTTTTTTATCCTTATTTACTTGTTTCTCCTCTTATTCTCATCCTAATTTACTTGTTTCTCATCTCATGCTTATCCTTATTTACTTGTTTCTCCTTTTATACTCATCCTAATTTACTTGTATCAGCACTGAGACATGGGACTGTAAAACCATGGGGTTTCTTTCTCAATCTCAGATACTTTAAAGCATGGGACAGTCCCAGGACTTTGGGACTGTCCCAAAGACCCAGAGTCTTAACACCATGGAGTTTATTTCTTAATCTCAGAGAGCCAAAAACCTGGGACTGTGGGATTTTCCCAGAAGTCCGGGACAGTCCTGGAAATTGGAACTATCCCTAATACCCAGAGTCCCAACACAATGGGGTTTATTTCTTAATCTGAGATAGTCTAAAGCCTGGGACTGTGGGAACTGGGAATGTCCCAGAAGCCCAGGACAGTCCTTGGGCATTACAACTGTCCCAGAGACCTGGAGTCCTAACACCATGGGGTTTATTGCTCAATCTCAAGAGACCCGAAAGCTTGGGACAGTCCCAACACTTTGGAATTATCCCAGAAGCCCTGGACAGTCCCAGAATACCGGGAGAGTCCCAGGACATTGGGACTGTTCAAAAGACACAGAGTCCCAACACAATGGGGGTTATTTCTCAATCTCAAGAGACCCAAAAGCCTAACAGTTCCAGGACTGTGGGACTGTCATAGAAACCCACAACAGTCCTGGAAATTCGGGACTGTCTCAAAGACAACTTTGGGACTGTCCTAAAAGCCTGGGATGTTGGGACTGTCCCAAAGACCCAACACCATGGGGTATATTTCTCAATCTCAGAGACCCAAAAGCCTGGGACAGTCTCAGAACTTTAGGACTGTCCAAAAGCCCGGAACGTTGGGACTGTCTTAAAGATCCAGAGTCCCAACACCATTGAGGTTATTTCTCAACCTGCGAGACTCAAAAGCCAGGACAGTCCCAGGACTTTGGGACGTTGAGACTGTTCAAAAGACTTAATTCTTAATCTCTAAAGAGACCCCAAAGCCCAAGACAGTCCCAATTTTAAGGTTTTAGGCACTAGCTGTCCGCCTCTTGGTATGTGTGAATAGAGAAAAGTAAAGGAGTGTAGCTTTCAAGTAATCTCATCCCTCCTATCTAAACTTAAATAATGTACTATATTTTCTTCAAAACAAAATGTTTGAGTTTTGTTTTTAAATATCCTCAGAGAATGAGAACACGTATAAACCAGGCTTTATAAAATTGGATGAAGTTTAGTACTATAAATGATGTACACAAATACATAGTGAATTAATTGATGGTTACATTAGAAATGTCAAGAATACTGATGAAGAAGTTATCCATTTTTCACAGATCCTGCTCAGAGTTTTCAGACAACACTTTCTTATCTCATTGGTCTTTCCGGTGTATCTATAAAAACGCTACCCTACAAAAACGCTACCCTATAAAAACACTACCACATAAAAACGCTACCCTATAAAAACGCTACACTATAAAGACGCTACACTAGGATAAATTCGCGACTATTCTAAAATAAAAATTATTGCATATGATTAAAGATAAAACATTAAATTTTTAAATGTACTAAATGTAATGGAAGATATTGTTTACAAATATTTGGGAATATATAAATAAATTACATTTGAATCATTAAAAAATTATATTTTATATTCTTTTGCAATACTTTACATTTTAATTTGGTCACCTCCTTAAAATTTTCATAACCACATAGTAACAAGTTTAAGGTATTGTTCAATATCGCACTACTCCCTTCCCCCCTCCCTCCGTACTACAAGGATATAAACACACATACAAACTTACATTATATACACTATACAGGTTGGCGGTCACCACACAGTATACACTTTTCCTTTATACACATTGTTTACTTCAGTAATTATTCAGCAACCATGTTAAGAGCTTTCATTCTGAAAGTTCTTAGCTTGGCTTAAAAGATCGACTTGAGTAGGTTTCCTTGCAATGCTGGGTTTTCAACCTAGTTAGGAAATGAACATCTTTAGGACGTCTGTCATTGTTTTATAAAAGAATAATTTTTTAAATCCTACAAATTCCTTCAAGATTCTTGAAGGAATGAGTTCGGAAATATTTCTTGGTTCAGGAAAAACCTGAAGAAGTTCCTAGGGAGATAAGAATCTCTTCAGAGAGCAGTGAAGATGCAGATACTGCGGATGGGCGCAGGTAAGATTTACAATTTACAGATGTGCGCAGGTAAGATTTACATTTTACAGATGTGCGCAGGTAAGATTTACATTTTACAGATGTGCGCAGGTAAGATTTACATTTTACAGATGGGCGCAGGTAAGATTTACATTTTACAGATGGGCGCAGGTAAGATTTACAGCTTACAGATGGGCGCAGGTAAGATTTACATTTTACAGATGGGCGCAGGTAAGATTTACATTTTACAGATGGGCGCAGGTAAGATGTATAATTTACAGATGGGCGCAGGTAAGATTTACAATTTACAGATGGGCGCAGGTAAGATTTACAGCTTACAGATGGCGCAGGTAAGATTTACAATTTACAGATGGGCGCAGGTAAGATTTACATTTTACAGATGAGCGCAGGTAAAACCTTTTCTCATAAAAATCTTTTGATAAAATTCTTGTCTAATAAATAACATGTTAGAGAAGTTTTCTAAGTAATGAATAGATAGTCTAATTATTTTGTAATTTATATAGCAGTGCAGAAAAGTGTTGGTCTGTAGTTAATTCTGTCATGTATTTAGTTTACGGAATGGAATGTACAAGTGCCATGGCTGCAATAAACAGGAAAACTTAACAATTCAAATATTTATTTTAAAGTTTTGATTATAATTAATCACCTGTCGTAGATAGTTTTTAAGCAGATCTGTTAATTACTTGATTAAGCATTTTGTGGATTACTGTTCAGTAGTAAATTAAAACTACCAGATATCAACGATAATAAAATTATTTTGAATTTTAAATGAAAAAGTTTGTTTAAAAAACTAGTTTCGAACACTTCCTTACTTCTCCGGACACCTGGAGCTCTGTAGGTTCAACCAGGAGAAGCTGAGAGTGCTACAGGAGCAGATACTCAGGAAAAGGTAGATAAATAAACCTCTAAATATATATTTTAATCATCTCGGGTTTTTTCAAGTTTGTAGTGCAGACAAATATGTACAAGAGACTTGACACACAGTTTTGCGGTTTTTATTTAAAGGGGATTTGGGTGGATACATGTACTTCGCCCCCTCCCCCTTTCAGATGATTTACTATGAGAAGTTTAAGTAAGACGACTTTTAGACAAATCTTGCACGGAAGAACCATTCTCTTAAATCGTCTTCCACTTTCTAATCTTCTAATTTGAGTTAACATAATTCTAGTTTTACTCTAATCTTATCAATTCCAGTTTTCCTCTTAACTAGCTCTACTTCTAGTTTTTCCGAATACAATTATATTTCTATATTTATAATCTTTAATTTAATCTAATCTATAATCCTATATCTAATCTAATTCTAGTGCCTATCTAATTCTAGTTCTTATATAATTCTAGTTCTAATCTAATTCTAGTTCTATTCTAGTTCTAATATAATTCTGGTTTCTAATCTAATCCTAGTTCTAATTTAATTCTAGTTCTAATCTAATCCTAGTTAAAATTAAATCTAGTTCTTTTCTAATTCTAGTTTATTATCTAATTCTAGTTTTTATCTAATTCTAGTTTTTATCTAATTCTAGTTCTTATCTAATTCTAGTTCTTATCTAATTCAAGTTCGTATCTAGATCTAGTTCTAATTCTAGTTCTTATCTAATTCTAGTTCTTATCTAATTTTAGTTATTATCTAATTCTAGTTCTTATCTAATTCTAGTTATTATCTAATTCTAGTTATTATCTAATTCTAGTTCTTAACTAGATCTAGGTCTTATCTAATTCTAGTTATTATCTAATTCTAGTTATTATCTAATTCTAGTTCTTATCTAATTCTGGTTTTTATCTAATTCTAGTTCTTATCTAATTCTAGTTATTATCTAATTCTAGTTATTATCTAATTCTAATTCTTATCAAATTCTAGTTCTAATATAATTCTGGTTCTAATCTAATCCTAGTTCTAATTTAATTCTAGTTCTTATATAATTCTGGTTCTTATCTAATTCTAGTTCTTATCTAATTCTAGTTCTTATCTAATTCTAGTTCTTATCTTATTCTAGTTTTTATCTAATTCTAGTTCTTATCTAATTTTAGTTCTTATCTAATTCTAGTTCTTATCTAAATCTAGTTCTAATCTAATTCTAGTTCTAATCTAATTCTAGATCTTATTCAGTCTAGATCAAACCATATTTAATTTCAAATCTCATTCCAATTCTTTTAATCCAGAGCTGAGAGCACCCAGGAGCGTATTCTGAAGAACCTAGAGAATAATTCAAACCATCCTGATCAAAACCAGAACTCTGTCGAGGTATTTGTTTTTCGTTTTTTTAAATGAAGTTCCTTCAGAAGCAAATTCGGTTTCTGCAAAAATGGTAAGCAGTGAATTCTGTCAAAACATTCATTAATTCAGAGAGAAATACAATTTTTGATTTTATCCCCAACTATTATTTAAATGTTGATGGTATCCTACCTAAAAAAAATAGATTGAGAGCAAAGCAAACAAATTTGGTGGGGGGAATACATTTTTAGGATAAAAACCTCTCCTTAAATATTGTTTCTAATGAGAAGAAACAGCCTGACGGTGGCGAGGATGGGGAAAAACCTGTTAAAGCTGATCGGAAGAAGAAAAAGAAATCTCAAAAATCAGCTGCTGATGCACAGGCAGAAAATGCGCAATTGCCGCAGGTAATATCGAACAAAAATTATCTTTTGTGAATGATCTTCCAATCGTTGTGTCTGGACTTGTTTCTGTGTGCGAGTTTTCTTCCTGGAAAAGATCTTCTGCATATTTGCAAACATTTTTGGTCCCCCCCCCCCCTTCAAAATTGTACAATATTGCAACCGCTGTTGCACGGTTAAAGAACTGAGCTCAATATTTAATGGGTTTTAATTTGCAGGAATCGGAGAACTCAGGATCTTCTGCTGAATTTCTCTCCGATCCTTCCTCAGACCCTACTCCATGTCATGGTTCAGCTTCTCAGACATCCGTCACTAATCTTACCACTAGGCAGATACAGTTTAAAATCCTTGTTCTTCCTACATACATGTTCATTGAACTTTTAAAAGTTATAACTTGATTCTAAAGGTCGTCTTCTTATTTTAGAGTTTTCTGGTTTTCACTGTATTTAAAATTTTTAAAATTGTATCTTTTTGCGTTAGTTTATCGGGTTCTACGCCCTCCATTCTTCAACCTCAGGTATTCTATTGTATGGCAATTATTATTTATTTAAACTAAAATGTCTCTTTACAAACTTTTCTCCTCAGGGTTCAATCTCGACCCCAACTGCTCCGGGTTATGGTCAGCCTGCTGGATTTCCTAACCTTCTCCTCAATCAGATTCTGCAGACGAACCCTGCTCTTCTTAACAACCCTGCACTGATGAATCAGATTCTTGTGCTGGATCAAGCCCAGGTTTTGGGAAACCAACAGAATCAGCTCCTTGGAAACCAACAGAATCAGCTCCTTGGAAACCAACAGAATCAGCTCCTTGGAAACCAACAGAATCAGCTCCTTGGAAACCAACAGAATCAGCTACTTGGAAACCTTCCTTGGGGCTTCCAGAGCCAGTTTCCTAGTAATCTCCAGAATCCGTTCTTGGGAAATTCGCCTTTTCAGTTGCCCGGAAACCTATCAAATCAGTTTCCTGGAAGCTTACCAAATCAATTTTCTGGAAATCTACTGAACCAGTTTCCTGGGAACTTTCAGAATCAGTATTCTGGAAATCCGTATGCTCAATTTTTTACAGATAGGACACAAGTTTCTGGAAATTTGCAGGCAAATTTTCCTGGCAATACACACCCACAGTTTCCTGGATATCTGCCCAACCAGTTTCCTGGGTCTCTACCCAACAAGTTTCCTGGAAATTTTCAAAGCCATCAGTTCGCATCACTACAAAGCCAGTTGGGAAACCTCCAGTATCAGGAAGCTGGTAATCAGGTAGCAGGAAACCTGCAAGAAAACCAGTTTAATAGAAACCTGCCAAATCAATCAATGAATGGTCAGTTCGCAGCACTTAACCCCGTCATGTCTACTCTTAACCCAGGAAATAGTTCTGCCCCTGGGTTTCTGCAAGAAGTTAACTCTCAAACAGTAAGGAAACCGTCTCTGAAACAACCGAAATCTGGAACGTCTAATGATATTAATATAAACAAAATGGAGGACTGTCGCGATGTTGAAGGAAGACGACATGTCAAGTTTAAGGAACCGGTTTTNAACAACCTAAATCTGGAACGTCTAATGATATTAATATAAACAAAATGGAGGACTGTCGCGATGTTGAAGGAAGACGACATGTCAAATTTAAGGAACCGGTTTTTGATTCGGGGGAACAGCAGTTCTTGGCGAAGCCTTCTCTTTCGGAGAACAGCAATTACAGGTTTGTTTTTATTTATCAATCATGACCACTAAAACATAGTTGCTTAATGCCTATAATATACTGATTTAATCATTGTTTTTAGAATTTAATTGGAGATTTTTTATTTGTTGATCAAAATTTAAAAGACCGCTTTATTAAGGTCAACTGAAGCTGCGACTAACAGAAACGATCCCTCCTCTGCTGAAGAAGTTCCCAGCAGAGCTACATTCATATCTGACGGAGCTGGAGCCCTTTTCGACGGAGCAATAGCTCTACCCAACGAAGCTATAGCACTTCCTGAAGAGCCTGCTGACCGGCCTGCTGTGGTTCAAGATAATGAGCTTATCTTGCAACAGGTTTAGTAATTTTTCTGGGTTTAATATTATTTACTGATGCTAAGCGTCAAATGATTCCAATGTAATTTAAGTCACAATTTAAAGAAAAACCCCGGGAATCTTCAATGCACTTACCTGAACTAAACTTATTGTTCATCCAGTACAGGTTTGAGATATACTTTCTTCCTAGAATATATTCTTTAGATTTCACTGATCTTAAG
>NW_019396677.1:137585-173970 GCF_000591075.1 Eurytemora carolleeae | reverse complement strand
CTACGCTCTTCGGTATGAGACGTCTTTATCAATTTTCTCCTTATAGACGCAACAGATAGAAGTAAGATTAGTAGAGATCAAAAGCGCTTTTTTATTGCATTAAGCCTATATACCCTCTTTCATTTTTCGCGAACACTCCCTTTAAACCCAATCCAAGACTAAAAAAGGTAATATCTTAGTATATTATGAAAATAAACATATTTATATTCATAACAAATAGATTAGATATTATATTATATCAATTATATTAACGTTCTAAACGTTCTATTTCTACAGAAATAAATTTAATATTAAAATAAATACTAGCTGAAGTGCCCATGGAAAAAAAGTTGGGTGCCCTTAAAAAATGTCAGCCCATTTTGTCCAGCCAGTTGGACAGCTATCATGGGAACATATATATGAATGTCTTGTTTTATTATATAGATATTAACATGCTAAACAAATAGAAGTAATATTATAATAAATAGATTAACATGCTAAACAAATAGAAGTAATATTATAATAAATAGATTAACATGCTAAACAAATAAATCTTATTTTATACTGTTAAACAAATAGATTTAACATTATAGTAAATATATTAATTTAGTTAAACATGTCAGTCCTTATCCCAGGAAACTTTGACTTTTGATTACAACTTGACCTACAATAAACATATATTTTTCACCTTTTCTCTTTATACTTTTTTGTCGGTCTATACCTTTTCAATAAAAAAAATTGTAGAATTAAAGACCAACGNGATGCCAGTCGGAATAGGGTGAAAATAGAAGACACCGAAAAGAGTAAAGATTAAAGATTCTAACATCTTTCTTGGATCAACTGTAGATGTATTTTCAAGTGACCCTCCATGTATAGAGTGGAAACGGTACCAATGAAAATTTGGTTTGTTTAAAAAATTAATGAGAAATCCAAACTTTCTCTGACATGTGGCCATTTCTACTTCAGACAATTAAGAATTAAACACCACTGTCTAGTTGGAAAACGATGTATAGATCATATAAAGTTTTACAGAGTATACACGCCATCTCTGAAAATAGAGGGTCACACAATATACAAGGACACTCCCTTTATTTCCAGGTTCCGTATTTACACCAAGATTTGTCTGCTCTTTTACCTGCCAATGATCAGCTGATAACTGACAAGGGAAATCATTAATTATTTGAATCAATTAATTGAAAAATAAAGAATTCGATTATTGAATTTTTAGTCTTTATATATGAGTATGGTATACTTTCAAAAATGTGTTATATAACAAATGTCTCTAAAAAGCAAAATGAGATCTTAGAACTGTGGAATAGGAAGACGTTTTTGAAGTAATTTTATTTGTATAATGTTGTTAAAAAAAACTAGGTACCAGCAGCTTTAAATTAACCTATAAATTAAAACGGGCCTGTGTTTGTGTACACTGTGCACAATTCCTATGTTTAATTTGCTTGGGCCATTCAAAATCATAAATTGGGTCTTTCTATTCATCAGTTTTACGAATCCCACTGTAATATTTTTAGAGTTAATTAAATATTAATGATTAACTAAGGATTTGATTGCTTTAACTACCAAGGAAACACTTTGAATCACAATCCATCGTTTTTAATGGTTTTTATTCATTTTTTCTACATAATTATGACTCGACATGATAACGGATTTTCACAGTTAATTTTTAAAAACCAGTTTTCTCTTTTTGAAGTGTATCTAATTTATAGGAACTGAATGAGTTTCTGAAAATTCGAGGTAAGAATCATTAATTTAATTATGTATCTATTTCTTTTCTGAAAAATATATCCCATGCAGAGGGCTGAGTGAGAGAAAATTAAACGATTAAAAAACTGATTAAGTTTTATTTTAGGAGTTAACACGAAAACGGCACTGGCAGTAAAATTAAAGGTAACTGAAAATTAAATAACCAATTAGCTTGTAAGAAAATAAAAATCTGTGTGGAGACTTCTATTCAAATTCAGGAAACTTTTTCATTTGGGAATTTCCGCAAAACTATACAGACTATTATAAAAGACTATGAAGATAATTAGTAATACTCCCTGAAGTCCTGAGTAGTCTCCTGGAAACAAAAATTCGTCCTCTCTCCTCTTTATCCTTCCCCAACCCTCCTTCTCTTTAGTCTTATGGTGNATAATCAGAATTTAAGATCTGAAAAGAGTTAAAGTGATTTTTTTTTGCACATGAGTAGAGAAGAACTTTGAAAAATCGAGGATATGATAAACAAACCAGGTATTTTCCAAGGAACTGAGTCTTTGCCACAAACTCTGATTTTCTTATCTCAATATCTTTGCATCCCATTTTTGTAAACATTAGATTTGTCAAACCATGAATTTTGCTAGATCAAATAATCTTAACCTTGAGATATCAGATATCAAGTTTATAAGACTCAGATTAGAAAATTTGAGTTTGTGCAAAGACTTAATTCCTACGCACCCCTAAATAGAGATGTCAACGATAGTGTAACGTAACGTAAAATGTACGTTTTTGTACGTTACGTTACAATAATGTGTAACGTTTGGATATTTTCTATATAACGTGAACATTAAACGTTAACGTTATAGGAGCTCATACCTAACGTTAACGTTAAACGTTAACGTTAGAGGAATATACCCCCAACGTTAGCGTTTTGTGGAAATGTAACGTTATTTTTCTAATATCTACAACTTTTTTGACCATAACGTAAAGAAATGTTTTGTTTCCAAAGGGAGCTTGAAAGTCTAACGTATGAAAAATTAATTGTGATTTGATTGAATATCGTAACGAAAGGATTTCTATTTCAAAGTTCAACTTATAAAAAGTGTAACGTTGTATAACTGAAAAATCCATTACTGTTTATGAAAACGTTTTGAAACGTTTACAGAGTAAAATTTCAATAATGTAACGTATAACATTTAAAAAAAGTAATTCTGTAAATCAAAACGTTTCATAACTTTTCTCTGAATACTAAATTGATTAGTCTAACGTTAGATATATGTCTGATGAAAATGTTGTTCATAAAACGTTAGACTATGAGGGCTGAGTTTTAATTTCAAAAGCGTAATAATAATTCTGTCAATCAAAACATTTCAAACCGTCTCTAATATATCAATGTAAGAGATTCGACTGATGATTAAAAGTTTAAAGAAAATGAGCTTATGCCAAAAACTCTAATTTTCATTTAATATATATCTTTGCAACCCGATGTTGTAGACCATTAATATTGAAATATACAAGGTTTAAACCATTTGGTTAGAAAGATATATGGATTAGTATATTTGAAAAAAAAAACTTAGTTCCTTTCTAAAGTCTAAACGAGTTTTTTTGTAACATGCTATTAGTGAAAATTCAAATCTTATAAATGTTTCTTGGACATTAAAGGTTTTGATTTGCCATTGTTTAATGGAACCCACTAAAACTAAGGAAAAGGAATACAACATTAAGAAATTTTACATATGAATTTTCTGTTATAAAGCAAATGATTTACTAATTGCAAAAAAAATCAACTTATTAAGTGAAAAGGGTCATGTGAACAAACACAATTGCTGTGTTTCATGTTTATTTGACTACTTTAAATCATAACTTCAGTTGGCATGGTTCATGTTTTAGGTTGAAAAATCAATATTGATCACCCCTACTGGACAATGGACATGCCACTCCATAAATGGAAGGTCACTTGAAATTTCGTCTCTAGTCCCTTTTAGACACACTTTGAGTTGAAAGTCTAAGGCTAAAAACTTTCATTTACAAATTGTAAAAATCGTTAAAAATAATAATATTATAACATCTTTATATTGCATAATGAATATTCTTCAGCACATTCTCTAAAAAGGTTAACAATACAACAGCAACATACAGGGTGAGTAAAAATATGTAATTATCACGGAAAAAATCTTTCAATGCTTTCATTTAGAAACAATATTATTTTAATAAAGTGTAACGTTAGTAACATTAAGGCTTGATTATTTTAATACAACGCAACGTATAGAACATTTTTTTTTCAATTCTTTCTTAGAAACGAAACGAATAAACAGTTTTGATTTTCAGTTGTAAAAAAGTGTAACAAAAAAGTTTTCACAATAACGTTTCGATAAATCGAAAACAATGCAAAATGTCACGAAAATAATTTTGCCAAAAAAAAAATTTTTAGCTGCAACAATCAATTGCACAAAAAAAATTGCTTTCCCTTAATTATTTTTGCATTTTGTATTCCCAAAATTTGTTGAATTTGTTATTTTGCGAAAAAGATTTGAGCAAAATTTAGCTTTTTGCAAGCGAACAAAATGCAAAATTTTCATGAAAATTTTGTTTCCTGCGAAAATGCGAAATTTCGCGATTTTCCCTTAAGGCTGGCAACCCTAGTTATGAGTTAGTTATAGTTAGTTATTAATTAATTTTAGGTGCAACTTTAATTTACACACTTAATTCAGACATAATGAATTTTTTTATTCGCTGGGATTTTGTTTTATATCTTTTTAGAAACATCTAACAATATACTAGTTAAAAACGGAATAGGTTCAAGCATTTCAACAATTTTTGACGTTAAAATAGGTTCTCACAGAACTAGAGTTGGTGTGTAAAAAGCGTATATTCCTAGTTAAACAAACTTCTGAAAGTGACTGTTAACATAATTTTATGTAACCTCAATATATTTAAAGGAAAACAAGCCCAAGTCACAATTTAACCTTTATCCAACTTTTATTCAAATGAAAAAGAAAGAGCTGAAATGTTATCATAAAATCTTTAACGTTGGCAACTTTATAATTGGATTCATTTGAATAACGTCTACAGTACCTTTAATTAAGCAATTACGTTTTCTTTAAATAGTTTTTATATTTGAAGAGGTCTCGGAATAAAATACATTTTTAAATTAAAGTATACCATGATCTTAAAAAATAATAATGCGACACAATTTTGAATTTTAAATTAAATAAGTAAACGTTTTAAATGTGTTGCACTTCTGTCCTAATTAATTAATTAATTAATTGATTAGTTAATTGATTATTTGATTTATTAGTTAGTTAATTAGTTAATGTATTAGGTAATTAAGTAGGTAATTGATTAGTTAATTAATTAATTATTTAATTAGTTAATTGATTAGGTAATTGATTAGTTAATTGATTATTTAATTGATTAGGTAACTGATTATTTAATTGATTAGGTAATTGATTAGTTAATTGATTATTTAATTGATAAGTTAATTAATTAGTTAGTTAATTAGTCAATGTTAACCTCAAAACTTTGCTCAATCAATGAGACTGCAATTTTTAATTTTTAATATTTACATAAAATGTTTTCAATTGTAATTGTTTGAATTTGTTAAATTCTGTTTGAAATTTCGTAATTTTTATTAAAAAATCCATATATAGACTGATTAAAACTTGACAATGATTATTATACCCTGATCGTTTCGATCTCTGCAGAATAGAATAAAAATAATGAATTCAAAGATCCCGTATTCTCCTCCGTACCATGTAACCTTTGGACTGAGGATAACGCTGAACCAAAAAACTTATCTCAATCAGATACAAAAATAAGACTGCAATTTCTATTTTTTAATATGTTTATAAAATGTTTTTATTCGTAATTATTTAAAATTGTTTGATACTAATAGAAACTTTGTAATTTGTATTAAATAATACTTAAAGACTGATATAAACTTTTTTACCCTGATCGTTTTGATCTCTTCAGATCACTGCAGAATAGAGTAAAAATCATTTTATTCATTTAACCTTTTAACTGAGGAAAACGTAGATTTGAGATATTTCAAACTATAAATTAACCTTAGTTTAAAATATCAAAAGTTTAAATCGTCGAAGCTTACAAATTAAAATTATAGGGATTAGAAATCTGAGTTTAAGGCAAAGACTCAATTCATTTAAAAAGTTTTACCTTAATCGATGAGACTGCAATAATCAAGTTACCAAATTTTTGATAGAAAAGTATTCAGTATATGTTACTTATTTGTTGTTAGTTTTATCAAATGTTTAAAATTGTGTAATATATTCGTTTAAAAATACATAAGAACTGATAATCATATTTTTTAATCATTTTTTTTGGAGAGAGAGAAATGATTAATTGGTGTTAAAAAATGAATATTGAATCTGAAATTATTTACATGGATATCAAATGTAATTTTCTAGGTATCATAACAAATATCAAATTCAGTATGTTTTAATAAACTCAAATTTAAAACCTAGTTTTGCTGGCACATAAGGATCCAAGATTTTTGGGTTAAACAATTTACCTTACTATTTTTATAGACGAAATATAAAGACGACTTTATAGCGATACTAAATTGTACTTGATGTTGTTACAAAGCAAATAGTTTTACTATAGAGTGACACTTATTAAATCACTAGCTAAGTCGATTAAACCCTCATGGACTTAGATGAATTTTTTTTGGTTTCATTTTAATTTAAGTTGATTAAAAGCCTAATAAACTAATAAATTTTTATTTGGTTTTAATTTAAGTCGATTAAAGGCCTAATGAACTAATGAATTTTCATTTAGTTTTATTTAAGTCGATTAAAGGTTTGGTAAGCTAATGCATTTTTATTTGGTTTAATTTTAAGTCAATTAAAGGCTTGGTAAACTAATGCATTTTTATTTGGTTTTATTTTCAGTCCTAATAATTTGTTTGATGAGAGTTAATCCTGGTTGAATACATCATTAATGAACTACAAATAATTCTAAGAGCAAGAGTAGTCATCATCTGGAAAGGGTATAAAGAGAAAATATGAATAGACGAAATTACACTCCAAAAATTTTATTATGCTCTGTCCTCCTTCTATATATATATATATATACTTTGTCTGTCTGTTTGATTGTATCCAATAAACGTCAAAACGGCTGAACTGATTGAGCCTAAATTTGTTGTGGGACCTAATATGACACCAGAATTACAAAAAGTTTTCTGCAAATAAATTTGGATTTGCGTAAAATTTTGAAAATCCATAAAAACAAAATTTAAAATCCGCAAAAATTTATTTTCATTTGTATTTCATTGAACAGAAGAGAAAATTAAATAGAAGATGGGCGAGAAATCCAGTGTGGCCAATTTTAATTTTGAGGATCAATGCTTGATCCACTCTTTTTCTTAATCTCCAGATTAAATATTGCTTGTTCTCCTCTTATTATTAATCCCCAGAGTTGCGAACTTTTTATTTCTGGATATCGGGATTAATTCTTGATCCACTCTTTTTCTTTATCTCGAGATTAAATAATGCTTGTTCTCCTCTTGTTATTAATCTCCAGATTAATTAACTGATCGGGATTAAGGATATCCCAATCAAAAGTTTTCAGCTCTGATTAGTTAACAATCGGGATTAAGGATATCCCATTCTAAAGTTTTCAGCTCTGGTTTTACTAAATTCGTGAGATTACTTTACTACGCATTCGATATCCAAGAAAGAAGTTTAAAATTTAACCAATCAAAGTGTCTTTAACTTTTGAAAAACCGGTTTTTATTTCTGGTTTTGATGGTGTCATATCAATTGAACTAAACATCGATTTAACGAAAGTAAATTTGGATTAATGTTTATTAAAAGACTAACGTTCAAAATGGCGTCAAACCTTAAAGAAATCAAACGTATGGACCCGCTACGTATAGCAACATGGCGTATTTTCCGGAAGAACATTTTTTATATTTTTGAAAAATTATATTATCAGTGTAAAGTAAATATAATTTTCATAAAATCCTTTTATTTAAATGGTAAAACGAAATTTTATGAAATCATATTAGCATTACTGGAGAACTTTTTTTTTATACTTTTAAGAATTTTTTCCAAACCTAAAATGTACGTATTAAACTATTTTGCTCCTTTAATGTCTAGGTTATGTTAAAAAAAATAGAAATTATGATTATGATAATGATATTTTACAAAAATGTCTAATTTTTCAAAAATATAAAAAATGTTCTCCCGGAAAATACGCCATGTTGCTATACGTAGCGGGTCCATACGTTGGATTTCTATAAGGTTTGACGACAATAGTCCTAAAATGGGATAAAATATGTTGTTTAATAAGTTCATATTAACATGATTAGGTTTATATTTGTTTAAATGCTCTAAAAGTCCGCTTGTGAACAGCTGACTTTAATTCAATCGGATATTAGTCCAATCGATTGTATCTGTAATTGTTATCAAACGTAATTTTTATACAGTAGGGATATCCAAAAAAAGAAGATTAAGAAGAAAATCAAATTGTGAACATTGGATACTCAGAGTAAGCGACCAGGATTAAGGATATCTTATTTTAAAGTTTTCAGCTCAGAGCTGGGAACTTTTGAATGGTGGATATCTGGATCAATGCTTAATCCACTCTTTTTCTAAATCTCCAGATTAAATATTGCTTGTTCTTCTCTTGTAATTAATCTCCAGATTAATTAACAGATCGGGATTAAGGATATCCCATTCTAAAGTTTTCAGCTCTGATTGTTTAAACAGTTGTTGTGTAAACTAAATATTTATATGTTAGACAACAAAAGTGAGAAGCAATTTGAAATAAATCTTTTAAAGGTGAAACATTTTATGATACAAAAGAAGTATAATTTTTTCCATTTTTTTCTGAAACACGCTTAAAAGCATCCTTGCTAAACTCGAGATTTTCTAAAATTTGGTGTTGATAATGATTTATCATCATTAAGTTAACTATTTAACTAAATAATTGTAAATGTACACAATTTTGTCTTAGCTAAAACCTTCATATCATTCTAGATCGGAAAGAAAAAAGTATTTGGATTTTAGACTTTAGAAAGCAAGAATATATTAATTTTCATTTTCATGGCTTCAGCATGCATGCATACCGACCCATATAAAAAAGATTTAAAAAATAGTAAAGTGAAAAGATAAAAGTTATCAAAACACGCTTATCGTAAAGCCTTTTTGGAGAAAACCAAAAGGTTTCTTTGTTTATGTAATTTGTTTTAAGAGAAAGAGAGTAAGATCATTAAGTCATTAATTTTTTATATATACTATAAAAATAGGTTATATATACTTACTACAAAAATAGGTTTGTTAACACAAATTCGAAATATAAGGAAGACGATTTTACCGACTCAAATGCTGGCACCTATTCTCAAGACGTGTGTATCCATTTCCGCCATGAAGGGCCCACATGTCACCCTCGCCCCTCTACACATCCCATTCCCAGCCCTCAGTCAGGTTAGAAGAGTTGAGCTAGTAACAGCTCCGACACAGGGAGCCTCTTGACTCCTTCATGATGATGAAACAGATTTTCAGCTAACAGCAGGCGTGGGTTCCCAGTTCATCATGCATTCCAGAGACAACATAATCGCTCATAGCCAGCATGACAAGCCGCGATCTCTACCTACTGATTTTGATAAGCCCTATTGTCCCAGTTCCTGTTGATCTGCTCCACCAACATGAACCTCTAAAACACTCCCATGAAGTGCCATCAAATATTCATCATTAATTCCTTTGTTAATTTCTAAATCAACCAATTTTAACTCCGTCTTATATGCAAATATTTCAAAACTTTCGTTTTTAAATAAATGTTAGAAATATCCATGTTTAGATCTCTTTATTTTACTATAGTTACTTTTAAAGTCAACAAGGTTATATATACTTAATATAAAAATAGGTTTTATATACTACTATAAAATAGATTATATATACTTACTAAAAAAATAGGTTATATATACTTACTATAAAAATAGGTAATATATACTTACTATAAAAATAGGTTTTATATACTTACTCTAAAAATAGGTTTTATATACTTACTATAAAAATAGGTTTTATATACTTACTATAAAAATTGGTTATATATACTTACTATAAAAATAGGTTTTACATGCTTACTATAAAAATGGGTTTAATATACTTACTATAAAAATAGGTTATATAGACTTACTATAAAATTAGGTTATATATACTTACTATAAAAATATGTTATATATACTTACTATAAAAATAGTTTTTATAAACTTACTATAAAAATAGGTTATATATACTTACTATAAAAATAGGTTATATATACTTACTATAAAAATAGGTTTTATATACTTACTATAAAAATAGGTTTTATATACTTAATATAAAAGTAGGTTTTATATACCTACTATAAAAATAGGTTATATATACTTACTATAAAAATAGGTTTTATATACTTACTATAAAAATAGGTTTTATATACTAACTATAAAAATAGATTATATATACTTACTATAAAAATAGGTTATTTCATTGATTTTTTTATGTGAAAGATGGATCCCATATCAGGCTTTGACATCCGTCTTGTGTCTACAGTACCGCCCAGAGAGAGTACACTGCAGTACAAAACATGCGTACACCTCTGAAATAACTTTCTTTGCATTACAACCTTGATCAGAATAAACCAATTTTCTAGCAAGAAACCCGACATCAGTATTCCACATTTTTATTGAGATGAAGGTTTAAAGATATACCGTTCATGCATCAGGCATTTCTCCCTTTTTTAAAGGGAAAGTCAATTTAAGATTACAACGACAACCCTTTTAAATGCTAATGCATANCAAAGATGACTAATGCCAACATTGATTATTTTTCTCTGTCCTCACTTGTCTTGTAAGAAATTTGTCTATGAATATATCTAAGCAATTCCATCTTATTAGAGTATTAGGGTAACCTTTATACTTGCAATCATCCAATCTATAAGATTGATTCAGACAATCAGGCCCGTAACCAGGGGGGGGGGTGCAAGGAGACAGCTGCACCCCTCTTTCTCCTAAAAAGGGGGTGCAATAACGAATTTTCACCCCACACCCCTTTTTTAGATAAGTTGTTTTGTATAATCTTCTCTTGAAAAATTGAGATGTTGGCAATCAAAGTTTTCTAAAATCCAAAAATTAGTTATTAACAGAATAATAATAAATAAACTGAGACAAATTTATCTTTGTACAAAGTCAAATCCTTCCTGGCCTCTTGAGCTTATTTCACTAAGGTTTTAGCATACAATTTCTGTAGAATAAAGAATTTAGAATTAATCTTAATTTAATCTCAGACTTTAATCATAAAAATAGATTATATCAAAGGGAGTGACCGGCTAGACTTTGAAGTTGAGCTAAGAGTGCAGTATTGTACAAAAAAATCTGGAGATTGTAGCGACCAGATATCATCCTTGTACATAAATATGAAATGCGGAAAAAAGAAACCATAAATCTGCAATCAAGTAGCTACTACTTATTAACCATGCATAGACGTGCTCCATATTTATACAAATATATATATATATCCCAACCTATTCTAAGCTGTGCTATAGAGATGCTGAAAGATAGAGATTTTTCGCTCATACTCAGCAATACTAGTATAAAATGATACCAACATGTTTCTCTATAATACTGGAGCTCAACAACCATGTCTCTAGCCAGTCACTCCCATTACTACGCACTGGCCACGCCGCAACATTCTCCAGAGAATCTTGATTTATTGATAGAAAATTATAAGAGTCTGGGGGACTTCTCGGGTTTATATATCAAAAGGATTAATTTCAGAGAGTTAAATATTTAACTTATAGCTTAAAGTAAAGGTTTAATGTAAGTCACGAGGGGAATTTAAGCTTAAACTTAACTTTTCATTTTTTTAGTTTTTGACTCGGGAGTGTTAAAGTTAAGATTGTTGTGAATTCGATTGTAGACTTTAAAGTCTATGTTCCGTGACTTTAATGTTATGTATCTCTCTTATAAACTTTCAGACAACTTCTCTCTTTCAGGTTTCCGAGGTTTAAAGAGAAAAGATAGATAGATATATAGATAGATAGATGGGTGGAAATATAGATAGATAGATAGATACACAGAAATATCGAAATAGAGAGAGAGATGAGAGAGAGAGAAAAGAGAGAGAAGAGAGAGAGAAGAAGGAGACACAGGTTGTTTCAGTTTCAAGAGTAGTTTACTCACAGTATAATCTATCCTAGTGGACTACAGGTTGTCACTTTACACTTTACACTTTACAGGGTGTTCCATGACACTCTACAGGGTGTTTCAGGACCTTTAACAGGGTGTTTCAGGACACATTGAAGTGTGTTCCTCGATACTATACAGGATGTTTCAGGACACTTCACACGGTGTTTCAGGACACTTTATAGAGTGATTCAGAACACTTTACAGGGTTTTTCAGGACACTATACAGGGTGATTCAGATCACTTTACAGGGTGTTTCAGAACACTTTGCAGGGTGTTTCAGAATAATTTAGAGGGTAATTCAGATCACTTTACAGGGTGTTTCAGACACTTTATAGAGTGATTCAGAACACTTTACAGGGTTTTTCAGGACACTATATTCAGATCACTTTACAGGGTGTTTCAGAACACTTTGCAGTGTGTTTCAGAATAATTTAGAGGGTGATTCAGATCACTTTACAGGATTTTCCAGGACACTTTGCAGAATGTTTCAGAACACTTTACAGTGTGTTCCAAAACAGTTTACAGGATGTTTCAGGACAATTTACATGTTGTTTCAAAACACTTTACATGGTGTTTCAGAACAATTTACAGAGTGTTTCAGGACACTTTACATTGTATTTCAGAACACATTACAGGGTGTTTTAGAACACTTTGCAGAATGTTTCAGGACACTTTACAGGATGTTTCAGAATACTTTACATGGTGTTTCAGGACACATTACGGAGTGTTTTAGAACACTCTGCAGAATGTTTCAGAAAACTTTACAGGGTGTTTCAGAAAACTTTACAGGATGTTTCAGGACACTTTACATGGTGTTTCAGAACACTTTTCAGGGTGTTTCAGGACACTTTCAGAATGTTTCAGTGCACAATACACTTTGCAGAATGTTCATGACACTTTACAGGATGTTTCAGGATATTTTACATGGGGTTTTCAGAACACTTTACAGGGTGTTTCAGAACACTTTTCAGGGTGTTTCAGGACACTTTCAGGATGTTTCAGTGCACAGTACACTTTGCAGAATGTTCATGACACTTTACAGGATGTTTCAGAATATTTTACATGGGGTTTTCAGAACACTTTACAGGGTGTTTCAGAACACTTTTCAGGGTGTTTCAGGACACTTTCAGGATGTTTCAGTACACAGTACACTTAGCAGAAGGTTTCAGGACACTTTAAAGGATGTTTCAGAATATTTTACATTGGGTTTCAGAACACTTTACAGGGTGTTTCAGGACACTTTACATTATACAACAGGGTGTTCCAGGAATGTTCAATACCGGGTCACGTGAATTTAATTGTTCTGTCAATATTCCAGAAAGCTATGACTTTAGATCACAATTACTTCTATTAAACATAATTTTTCAGCCTTCTTTCCTAAATACTTTGCCGCCATATATGTTTTGAATAAAAAGTATTTGACAAACAAATCCGTAAATTTAAAGATTGTCAAAATATAAACCAAAACGAGTATGATTTCAAATTGAAGAAACCGAATGCCACTAACTCTGGTTAGTCGTGGATGGGGTGTGTGTTTCAGGATATTTCACAGGACGCTTCGGAAACTTAGAGGGTTTTTAAAGGACAATAAATTGGGTGAAACTGGATGTTTACACGGTGTTTTAGGAGATTTTAGTAGGTGTTTCAGGAAACTGGCTTCTTTAAAAAAATTTCAGTTGGAAATAAAATCCAAAAATATTGAAGTTAATAGATTAGATAAGCTTTAATTATTATCATTATTATTTCAATATCTATAGCAAGATAGTTACTCAACATGTTGAACATTTTATATATATATATATATATATATGCATATATATATACATATATATATATATGTATATATATACAATACCAATTGATAATCTTAATAATAATAATACTTTTTAACTTACTAAATCTTCAAAGTGCACATGAGGCTGAGCAGAATTTCATTGTGTATCAAATTATTCAAATATCAGAATTCTTGAGTTATCTTCTTAGTGTGTTAATAAACAGCTCAAACTGTCACCAGTGTTAACATTTTAATGTCACCTTTGTTGACATTTTTACTTTTTACAAAAATCACTTTTTTTATTGATACTTTTATTGTTAAACTAACTTTGCATATTTATTGACATCGGTCGGTTGGTGAGTAAAAAATAATCTAAAAAGTCCTAATTTTTTATAATTGAGGTTTAGATATTCCATTGAAATTTTCAGCAAAGCGTCAAAAAGTTTATTTAGGTAAAATTGTTAAAGTTGTTAAAAAAAGATGTTTTAGATATTTTACACTATAGCACTTTCTTATTCTTACATTGTTGAAAACTGATGCCGTAAACCTTTTAGATTTATGATGAAAAAGCTTTGCTACACCTTTGAAAAATCAAAGGTTAAAGCCATCAGGTTGTACAGATTTTAAATTAGAGTTTGATGGAATTATTCAGTTTTTTTGTCAATTTTTTCATAATATGATTATTTGAAGCTTCGAAGGTGGATAAATTTAGCTTATCTCTGAATACTCCTGTGTATGAAACCTGCTGTAAAACATAAACACAGAGGAACCTAGTTCTATCCAACCCAAACCCTAGAAAGGAATTCAGTTCTTATCACAAACTCAAAATTTCTAAACCCGTTTCTTTGCAACCTGATGGTGTTACACTTTGATATTTTAAACTTAGACTATTTGATTCAACAGAATTTATAGATTAAAATATCAAAGGTCTAAAACATTAGGTTGCAAAGATGTAGGGATTAAAAAATCAGAGTTTGTGGCAAAAACTGAATATTTTTCCTTTATGTTTGAAGTTTAACATCATAGAACCAACATATGAAATTTGAAACCAAAATTGGATACTTTCATTTTCAATTCAAAGTTACAAGTTACAAATATAAATCAAACTCTTTAAATACAAATTACAATTACAGCTTAGTTTGACTTTGTATATACACTGTGTCCCAATAAACATGGGAATTGAGAAACGACTTGAAAGTCGTCTTTGATTTCTGACATTTAATGGGGCTATCCGTCTGACGAGCCTTTCATACACTGGTCTAACTTTCTTGTGTCTTAAAAATTAAAAATCTTAAAAAAGATATTTGATATAAAAAAATTTCTAATTAATTAAATTACTTGAAATATGTACAAATCTTGTAATATCTCCGCCAATTTTGAAGATACAAAAATGGTAGACCACATTTTGAAAATCTCAATACCAGACGTTTTCGATATTAGATGCTCAATCTGGAATACGACCATAATTGTGTTCATGAAAACGGTATAAAAGTCGTTTGTTAATTCCCATGTTTATTGGAACACCCTGTAGAATAACATTGTTCACAGATACAATATACAATTAGACAGTTTAATCCACTTTGTAGTTATGGTCAAGGTATGGTTAATGGTTACAAATTAAGATTATAGTTTTAAACAGTTTCAGTTTAATATTCTATTTTTTACCTCCTTCATTTTGAACAAGTACTTGACAACCTATTTGGAACAAGGTAATCAGGCAAGGAAAGTAAATTGCTGTTGCGTATTCTCTGCGTACATATTGAAACCAGTTCTCTCTGGTCGGTGTTTGTAAACAAGAATAGATGCATCAGTGTTCTTCTAGTATCCGAGGATGATAAAACCATTTAATTTTGATAATTTTGATAATTCACATAATAGTTTCCTATGACCAGAATATTTCATTATTTTTTTTTGTGAAAATGGATCCCATGTCAGGCTGTGACACCCGTCTTGTGTTTACTTTACCGCCCAGAGACAGTACACTGCAGTAATTAAAATGCGTACACCTCTGAAATAACTATCTTTACATTTTAATTATTTGATTTTGAATCTAATTTATTAATTACAGTTACAAGTTACGTTTACAGTATAGAAGAAAAAGTACACAATGAGGTTTATTTATACAAAGATCTACAGATCTACAGAGCATGTAATTTAATTTAGAGAAAACACTGAGAAGTAAATAAGTTTTCTAATCTAGGTAATAAATACATAATTACTTATTTTTCCAGATATACGTTTAGTGAAGGTAAATTTCGTTCTGAATTCTTGTTTAACGAACTTTAGAACTGTAGAGGTGTAGACCTAAAGAATTGTAGAAACCTAGAATTGAAAGAACTGTAGATCTAAATAACTGTAAGTGTAGAAATGTAAAACTGTAGAATTGTAGATTTGTATGATCAGTAGAACTGCAGTACTGTAGGACTGTAGGACTGTTGGAGTGTAGGACTGTAGGACCCTTGTTTACTTTCCTTGGACTAATATTTGAAAGTTCCTTGTTTACTTTCCTTGGACTAATATTTGGAGGTTCTTTGTTTACTTTCCTTGGACTAATATTTGGAGGTTTCTTTCCTACTTTCCTTGGACTGATATTTGGAAGTTTCTTCCTACTTTCCTTGGACTAATATTTTAAGGTTCCTTGTTTAATTTCCTTGGACTAATATTTGGAGTTTTCTTTCCTACTTTACTTGGACTGATATTTGGAAGTTTCTTCCTACTTTCCTTGGATTGATATTTGGAGGTTCCTTGCTTACTTTCCTTGGATTAATAGTTGAAGATCTTTTGTTTACTTTCCTTGAATTGATATTTTGAGGTTCCTTGTTTACATTCCTTGGATTGATATTTACAAGTTAGTTGTTTACTTTCCTTGGATTGATATTTGGAGGTTCCTTGTATACTAAATTTTTGGATTGATATTTGGAGGTTCCTTGTTTACTAAACTCTTTGAGATCCTTGATTTCTTCCCCCTTGCATTGATTTAGTATTGAACCCATACAGGAAAGTTGCATCATAACTAAAAAGTTAGATAAGGTTAAATATTGATAAGCTGATTAGGAGCAACAAGATCGTTGCGAGGGGGGGGGGATTAATTCTAACACTCTTTCTTATCTTTCAAATATGGTTTCCGATAAGGTTTCCTATTCAGCACAAATGGAAGAAAAAATATTGTTAAATAGTAAATTTATATTTATTGTAAGGACATACAAGGGAATACAAGGAATATAAGGGAATACAAGGAATATAAGGGAATACAAGGAATATAAGGGAATACAAGGAATAGAAAGGAATACAAGGAATATAAGGGAATACAAGGAATATAAGGGAATACAAGGAATACAAGGAATATAAGGGAATTTAAGGAATATTACTAAATACAAGGAATAACAGGGAATAGAGGGAATATAAGGGAATACAAAAAATATAAGAGGATACAAGGAATATAAGGGAATACTAGTACTATAAGGGAATACAAGGAATATAAAGGGAATACAAGGAATAAAAATACAAGGAATTTAAGGGAATACAAGGAATACAAGGAATATAAGGGAATACAAGGAAAAAAAGGGAATACAAGGAATATAAGGGAATACAAGGAATATAAGGGAATACAAGGAATATAAGGAAATACAAGGAATAAAAGGGAATACAAGGAATTTAAGGGAATACAAGGAATAAAAGGAATATAAGGTAATACAAGGGAATACAAGGAATATAAGTGAAAACAAGGAATATAAGGGAATGCAAGGAATATAAGGGAATACAAGGAGTACAAAGAATAGCAGGAAAACAGGAAATACAAGGAATAAAAGAAATACAAGAAATACAAGTAATACAAGGAATACATGGAATACAAGGAACACAAGGAACACAAGGAATACACTGAATACAAGGAATAAAATGAAAACAAAGAATGCAACGAATACAAGAAAAGCAAGGAGTATAAGGAATACAAGGAATACAAGAAATACAAGTAATACATGGAATACAAGGAATACAAGGAACACAAGGAACACAAAGAATACAAGGAGTACAAGGAATAAAAGGATTACTAAGAATACAACAGATACAAGAGAATACAAGCAATACAAGAAATACAAAAGAAAACAAGGTATATAATAATTCAATTTTTCTCATTTTCTTGATCAAGAATAAATTTTTCAAAAATGTAAATATATGAATTTGTAAAGATGGCTTCAGACTATAATCAATTCTAAGTTTTAAAATCTCTTGTAAAAATTCATAAATCTTAGTAAACCAGTTTTTATTTCCCAATTTTTGTGATAAATGATAAATTCAAGAAAAAATATTTTGAAGCTGTTTAAGGCTCTTTTAAGCTTTTTATCACTGTATAAGGACTAAATGATTTATAATCTTGAAAAAATAATCTTATTACTGAAGGTTTAAAATATATATTAATTAGTTTCTAATCTGTACAGATTCAGAAACCTTCAAAAAATGATAAAAAGAAATAAATTGAGTTGCTAGTATTAAATACGTTTTACAAAATATTTATTAGATCACAACTTTTCCTTTTGCTTTTCTATAAGTTTTGATTCAGTCGAATATAGAAAATTAATCTAATTTTCATGTTTGATGTTGACGTGAGATAAATGTAATTTGCCAAGGGAAATATGCTAATTCAAGCAGTTTAAAACATGCTCAACATAACTTTAACGCACCATATACATATATATATACACACATATCATTTCATATAATGATTCATATAATGATAAAGTGATTCTTATTTTTTACGCCATTTTTTTGTCATTAAGTTTTTAGATTAAAAAAGTAAAGGTTTGCATTTGATAACTATTTATCAGCATAAAAATTCAATATTTTCTTCATGGAAAAAATGCTGAAAATGAATTTCAGAATTTCTAAGAAAAATATTTAGACGTTCTTGACGGATAAATCTATGTTTTATTTACTTGAACTTCATAACTTTCCCCTTCGATCAACTTTCCCCCTCCCTTAAATTCTTTACTCTCAATTTTAAATATCCCCCCCCCCGACGCCCAGTGAGCTGTCGCGTACTTTCTTTACAACTTTTTCTCTCGTATATCTTTCCCTTTTTTCTGTCTGTCTGTCTGTCTGTTTGTCTGTCCAGAAAGAAGCCATTGTGCTGCAGAAAATATTAATAAACTTAAAACTGAAAATATCGCTAAATCATGTATCTAAAATCTTTTTTTTTGGTATGGCAATTTCTATGCATTTAATGTTTACATATTCTTTGCTTATTTCAAATATACTTTCTAAATATTTACAAAAACTGCAGTGTTGACGCTTATAGGGAATGTTCGCAAAAAATGAAAGTGGTTATAGGCTTAAGTCGAAAAATATTCGATGGTGATAGTCACTAATCTTACTTCTAGCTGTTGCGTCTATAAGAAGAAAATTGTTAAAATCGACTCATATCCATTGGTCCATATTAATTCAGAAAGTTGCAATATTCAACTCGGATCGGGAAAAAATCAATTTTATTCCAAACAAATCATTCAGATATTACAACCTATAATCATCGATTCTTTTTCGACGCATTCATAAATAGTTGAAATTTCATAATGTTTTTTTTATTTTAATTAACAACTTGGTTTTACGGCTGGCGCTGGATTTTCGAACATTCCTGGAAAATATGAAAATGTCGTTTTCATTATCAAAAATCCTCGAAACAGGAATAAATGTTTTCAAAAGTAACTCTTGGATCATAAAAAATCAAAAAATATTATAAAATATTAACTATTTACGAATGCGTTGAAGTAAAACGAAGATTATAATTTGTAATATTAAATGATTTGTTTAGAAGTAAATTGATTTTTTCCGATCCGAGTTGAATGTTGCAACTTTCTGAATTTGTATGGACGCTACATTCTTCGGTATGAGTAGTTTTTAACAATTTTTCTCATTACAGACGCAACAGATAGAAGTAAGATTAGCTTAGCAATCATTATCGAATATTTTTCGACGTAAGCCTGTATCCCCTAGTTCATTTTTCGCGAACACTTCCTTACAAAACCTTTTATGTATACATGCATTAAATCAAAAAATACTATGAACTGTTAACATATTTCCCAAAAAGGATATTTTTTTCAGAAAAAAATGGAGGATCTTTTCTTAATGAGAGAACTATAGTTTATAACTCATCAGAAATGATAGGTAGGAATCATCAAGATATACTCTGTCTGACTCCCCCTCCGGCCCACGGGATTAAAGTTTTATGCATTTTCAGTAAGAAAAGCTTTTCAAATTTCTCTGTGTAGAATAAAATATGAGATAAAAATGAAAATTGTTTTCATTGAAATTGATGCTTCTGATTCAATATCTTCCCTTTTCCATTGTTATTGACACTTTATTAATGTCTTGGATTCTGGACGTTGTCGTTAATTGAAAAGATTTTTACCGCATTGTGCAACCAACATTCTCAACCTACAGGGTGTCCCACATCATATTAGATCGTTTATTGCTCTAAATTGAGATTTAATGGACTAATCGAAAACTAAAAATGAATGAATCATTTTAAAAAATGTATAAGGCTAATTTAAAAACGTTCTTGCAGAAAATACCAGATTTATGGAGCATTATGTTATTATTTTGGGTTTACAGCTTGGAGATAATCTATCATGATATGGTACGCTCTGTGTGACAGAGGGAGGTTAAGTTATTTAAAGTCCTTGACGACAATTAAGGAAAATAATCACACGCTCTGCGAAGTCTTTGTGACAAAAAATCGCAAATTTGCATCGCATCAGGCGATAAGATTGTGTACATTTACTATTGTACAGTGTACAACTACTTTTTCGGAAAATTAAACATTTTAATTACCCACGGGCTCCGTCGATCGAACAATTTTGCTGTGCTCGACACCTTCCTTGTAAATTAATTGTAAATAATTTCACCAATCCTAAAACGTCATTACAAAATGTTTAATCTGTTGTCCAATTATGTAAAAATAAAAGTTTGTTTAAGAAATTTCTTAATTTAAAACAACAAAGACAAGCATCCTTGAACTGATTGTTAATTTCAGACAATAAAGAGAATTTTGACCAAATTTCAAGGGACAATAAAGTTACAACGGTAATCATCAGTCCTCCGGCCAAGTAGTTAAAAGTGACTTGCGAATTTAAAAAGTACAGTCTAACAAGAAAATAGCCAAATTCAAAATTCAAGAAAAACAGCGATATTTTTCTCCTTTTTACTTAGATAATGTTTAACCTTGTGAAGCGTGTATCACTGGTTCAACGGAAATTGCGTTGATAGTCCCTTTAAAACAGAGAATCGCGATATATCCCGTGGTTTACTCTAAAAAGAGAATCGCGATATATCCCGTGGTTTACTCTAAAAAGATAATCGCGATATATCCCGTGGTTTACTCTAAAAAAGAGAATAGCAATATATCCCGTGGTTTACTCTAAAAAGAGAATCGCGATATATCCCGTGGTTTACTCTAAAAAGATAATCGCGATATATCCCGTGGTTTACTCTAAAAAAGAGAATAGCAATATATCCCGTGGTTTACTCTAAAAAGAGAATCGCGAGATATCCCGTGGTTTACTCTAAAAAGAGAATACCAATATATCCCGTGGTTTACTTTAAAAAGAGAATTGCGATATATCCCGTGGTTTACTCTAAAAAGAGAATTGCGATATATCCCGTGGTTTACTCTAAAAAGAGAATTGCGATATATCCCGTGGTTAACTCTAAAACGAGAATTGCGTTATATCCCGTGGTTTACTCTAAACAGAGAATAGCAATATATCCCGTGGTTTAATCTAATAAAGATCACATTTGCATCTAATACCGGAGCCAAATCCTACTTAGTAGTGCAACTCTTTAAATTTTGATTGAGGATAATTTGAAGATTAATGCGTCTTAGTTAAATTTGGCTCCATAGCTCAAATTATTTGTTTTTAAAGAAAAATTTGTGCTTAGAACTCAGATCAGTTAACTCTGTGTGAAGAGATGAGGTTGAAGAATTCAGAAGAATATTAAAATATTTTTGTCACGTTCCACCAATTCTAGAATTCTGAAACCGCTTCAAATTCTAGAATACTAGATCTAGAGTATCCACCGGTAAATTTACCGCTGGGAGTCGGAAATTCCGGAAAATTTTCTGCCAGAAGCCGTATTTTTTTCGGCGGAAAACTTTTTTCATGGAGTTCTAGAGCCTGTTAAGATTTTATAAAATTCTAGAACCCGTTTAAATTCTAGAATTCAAGGACCCTTTTAAATGCTTATAGAACCCTTTTAAATTCTAGAGTTCTATAACCTGTTTAAATTCTATAGAATTCTAGAGGCCTTTAAATTCTAAAATTCCAGAACTTTTCTCTTATTTATATATCTTCAAACCATATTTATTGGAAGAAACCTATTTCGGCAATTTACAATCAGGAACTCAATAACACATCATACTAAAATTGAAAAAAAAGTTTGTAATTCCGAGCTCCCAATGTCATCCCAGCGAATCCGGAAAAAAATTATCCTAAAGGGTGAGGATTAAGTAATAATGGAAACCCTGTTTAACGTCTATAAATGTAAGATAGAAGTAAATATCAAGAAACAATAATCAGTTCCTCTAACTAACTTTTCTTAGATAAAAGAAACCCTGTTTTCATAAAATACAGGGTTACCCAGAGAAGATGAGACTGTAAAGACGACCTGAGACTATTAAAATATGACGATTTTTATGTTGAATTCAATCATCTGTCTTTAATATAGTCTAATTTAGGGGCTAAATTAATTATTTGCCAAAGAGTGAAACATGTTTACAGTTGCAGGGAGTCATGATTTAAAAAAAAAAGACAGCGCAAATTCCGTACAATCGTCTCTGAATTCTCATCCTTTGCGGGTAATTCTCTATATACTAGCTGAAGTGCTCGACGTTGTCCGTCGTGGAATTTTTTTAATTTGAAAGGAAAAAATCGAACTTGATCAGCCTATGTTACCCCCAGTGTGTTTAAGGGTTCCCTCAAAAAAATTTAGCCCATTTGGTCCAGCCATATGGCCAGCTTTATTCTAGAGTATAGACATGAAAAGAAATTAGTAGTAAAATGAAGCATGGTTGCAAACAAACTATATTTACATTATAACAAACCACTAGTGTTAGACTCACTAAAGTTGATCTAAATACACACGACATTCGCCTGAGGTGAATATATTTCCATCTTCGACCCTTCTGATCAGATAATTTGTCTTGGGGCATAATATGGCAGGTGACACTGCTTTCTTCCCTGGCTAGATAAATGCCATTTCACTCCTTTCTACAAGTATCAATCCTTCCCTAGCTCCGTCCTTTAAACCATACCAACTTGATATCTACCAGAAAAGAAAAGGGTTCAATACCCTTGTGGGTCTAGCCTGTTATATACTCAGGCTCCAAACATACTAAGTGTTCAATATCCTCTTGAGCTTGGGTTTTATAAGTTGAGAAACCTTGGTTGGGTTCACAATAGATAAAAAAAATAAAATAAGTCAATATTTTAATGAAAATATCAAATTGAAAATATAAAGATATCATTATTTTGAATAAGTACCCTGAAGGAAGATTGCATAGCATTATACATAAAGTTGATACAATAAAAATTCAAATCATTCTTGCATATAGCATGAAACCCTTTGTTTATGAATAAAATGTTATAAGAAGATTGTTGCGTTTTTACTGATATACATATATATATATGATTAAAATAATCACAAAATAGTTCTAGTCCTACCATTTCCAAATTGTGGTTTGCCTTTNACTTTGTATTTTGTAACTTAAACTTTGTACTTTGTAGATTAAACTTTGTATTTTGTAAATTAAACTTTGTATTTTGTAACTTAAACTTTGTACTTTGTAGATTAAACTTTGTATTTTGTAAATTAGACTTTGTATTTTGTTACTTAAACTTTGTACTTTGTAAATTAAACTTTATATTTTGTAGATTAAACTTTATATTTTGTAGATTAATTGAACTTTGTAATCTGTAGATTAAACTTTTAAACTTTGTATTTTTTAGTTTAAATTCATGGTTTGTAGATTAAACTTTGTATTATGTAGATTAAACTTTGTTTCTTGTAGGTTAAACTTTGTATTTTGTAGAGTAAACTTTTTATTTTCTAGATTGAACTTTGTATTTTGTGGATTTTACTTTGTACTTTTAAGATTAAACCTTGTATTTTGTAGAGTAAACTTATTATTTTCTAGATTAAACTTTGTATTTTGTAGATTAAACTTTGTACTTTTAAGATTAAACCTTGTATTTTGTAGATTAAACTTTGTGTTTTCAAGATTAAACCTATTGTATTTATCCCCTCCCCCCCCCCCTCCAATTGTTTCATCTCGTTGAATTTCTGAAAACCGGGGTTTCTTTATTTAAAAGTTCCAAATAGTTCTCCTTTGTTAATTTTCTTAAAAGAATTTATAATCAAGTGTTCACGAAATCAGAGAGTAAAATTAACTAAAACTATTAATATTTCTCTTTCAAGCTTTCAACAAAATTAAAACTTTTAAAAAATATCGGGGGAGGGGGGGGAGGGAGTTGATCAAAAGTTATCATTGTGATCCAATTTTAGGGAGCAAATCTTAAAGCCAGTATCTAAGTACGGTTAAATAAGAAAACTTAAAATAGAATACCACTTCACTCTTCCTCCTTCATCCCTTAGCAATTCTCCTTCTCCCTTCCTCCCCCCCCCCCTTCACACATAATACTCCTTACCCCTCACCCTTCGCCTTTATCCTTTATCTTCCTTCCTTCCCTTTTCCACCTTCCACTTTCATCCTTTCAATTCTCCTTTCCCATTCCTTCCCTCCTCCCCTTCCTTACCCCCCCCCCTTCTCTACCTTCACCCTTCCCATGTTCTTATTCTCCTTCCCATGTTCTCATTCTCCTTACGTTCTTACTTCCCCTCCTTTAACATTCCCCTTTCTTGAAATAGTAATTTAATAACTAGGATTTATATCAGACACAGTTTTAGAACTTCCAGCCGGCCATTAAACAAGAATTTACTGCATCTAGAAAATTTATATTTTTAAAAAAATTGGTTCAACATTTCTAACTTTACAGGCTTTCTGATCAGACAATAATTATAACTGGAGGGACTTCTGGAATAGGTAAAGAGAGAATATATTAAGGTTAAAGGAATATGTTTACTTATTTAACATGATAATAATAATAATAATAATAATAATAAAATTTTTTTTTCTTAAAAAATAATTTACAATAGTTTTACATGATTTTTTCTAAAATTTTTAACACAGGAGAAAAATCCTTTAACTTCCCATTAATTTTCTCTACTGCATAAAAATCCCTATAAGTCAGTCGATCGAAAGGACCTGAGTTCTTGCCGCTAACTCAAATTTTCTAATCCCAATTGTTGCATCATGATGTCCTTGATATTTCAAACTTAGAATACTTGATATAACAGAATTCCGAGTTTGAGATTTAATGTGTCTGCGACATCGGGCCGGTTGCACAGATATTAGGATCAGAGTTTGCAGCAAGACTCAGCTCCTTTAGGAAAGTTCGTACTTCTACAGATCGATCTCTGAGATTAATTAAATAGAAATTAATTGTTAATTGATTTCCAGGTAGAGAAACCGCGATGAATCTTAGGAAACATAAAATTTAATTGTTTTAATCATATTCTCGGATATTCTCAGAAAATGAAATGGTTGAACAGTGAAAGTAGAAATGGCAGGGATGAAAGAAGCAGGAAAGTAGTGAATAGGAAAGTAGTGAATAGGAAAGTAGTGAATAGGAAAGAAGTGAATAGGAAAGTAGTGAATAGGAAAGTAGTGAATAGGAAAGTAGTGAATGGGAAAGTAGTGAATAGGAAAGTAGTGAATAGGAAAGTAGTGAATAGGAAAGTAGTGAATAGGAAAGTAGTGAATAGGAAAGTAGTGAATAGGAAAGAAAAAAGGCTGGAAAGGATTGGATTACAGATCTAATTAAAGATGAAACATAATTTCCAATCTAAGGTCTATATATATATAATCTGAAATAATATACAAATCTTGATTAGTTTCCATACAAATGTATTCCACCTCAAGATCGAGCTTTTAAAGTTTTCTTTACTATCTACCAACAGATTTTAAATTAAAGGGATTTTCTAAATATTTGGAAAATATGAAAAGTAGGAAGTGTGTCGAAGATGATGATATACCTAATACTTATCAGGAACAGTGGAAATGAAGATGAAATGTCTGTATCAAGACTGTTTGGGGAAATTTAAATTTGAATACATTTTTTAAATAAATGTTATATCACACATCTTGAAAACTTGATGCAGAATTTAAATTCGAAAACCATTTTAAAAATAAAGGATGACATCAAATTTATTGATATTTACCTTGATAGATTTTATGTTGATTTTAAAACAAAAATACGAAATGTTTTTAAACCCAACCTTTAAAATACTATGTGTGAGCACTATTATGTAATATTGTTAAAACAAATTCGAAATATAAGGAAGACGATTTTTCCGACTCAAATGCCGACGTTAATTCTCTAAATGCGTGTGTACACAGGAAGCAAGCACACCATGTAGTGCCCACATGTAAAATCTCCGCTCACCTTAGCTCCCGCTTCACCAGTCAGTCAGCCGAAAATATCCGAGATGAAAACAGCTCCGTCTCAGGGAGCAATCCTGGCTCCTTCATAGTGATGATGCAGATACCTATCTACCAACAGACGATGCTTACATCCAGCTCAACATTGTTCCAAGAGTTCCAAAATTATCAGGCGAACATTGAGATGCATTCCCTCATATTCGAAACTGATAAAACAGCGATCTCTCACCCTGTTCCAAGGGTTCTAACTCTCCTCCACAAGAGGATAATCTCAACTCTAATGAGTTTAATAACCTGGAGAGAGCAGAAACCTGTTGTTCCAGTCCTAGTTGATCTGCACCACCAATATGAAGTTATACACTACCAACATGAAGTTGCTACTGATGTTCATCAATTTATAATCCTTTGTTCAATTTCAATCAACCAATTTTAACTTCGCCATTTGTGCAAATATTTCAAAACAATTTTATTTTTCTTAAATAAACGTTATAGAATATTTGGGTTTTTCCTGATTTCTTTATTTGTATATTTTCTGACCTTTTTAAAGGTCAACAAATATGATGTTTCAAATCGTTATCACTTTAATCTTTTACTTTAAAAACAGAATTATTTTGCTGTTTATTCTGTTTACAAGCATAAGTGAAACCTGAGATAAATATAACTTGAATCCAATGTTTTTGAGAATATGGTACCTTTGCACATTTTTCAAATAGTTGAACAATCCCTAAGTGAACAAATCAGCAATTATAGGTTTACATAAACCAGGTGAATTGTAACAAAATGGCGCCGTCTTCTTCTTCTTTTTTTTAATAAGTAGTTTTACTAAAAATTTATGTTTGTTAGTATGAGAGGGGCGCGTATAATTCTACCCTGTAGGTAAAAAATAAACTTCTAAAATTTTTTTATCTTGTTTTAAAGTGAATATGAAAGAAATTTTAAAATTTAAGAAATACATTTCCGATTCAAAACGGCACATAAACCATAATTTTGGTAGCAAAGATTATATGCTAGCGTTGCTTTTCTTCCAATAAAAACAAGAATATCTCCATCTGTTTTGCCTAGATCAAGCTGATATGGGTACCATTGTAAATCGGACATGTAAATCTGTGAGTGGAGACTCACTACTGGATAACAGTTCATTTAAAATAAAGTAAAAAGTATTCATATTATTTTATAATGTTTAGGGATGTAAAAAAAGGTTATGAAGTGGCAGGGGATATAAAAAGTGAAACACAGGTATCTTAAAATTAGTATTTATATGCAACCACCCGTGACTGTATATTTTATCAGTTTTTGTTTAGTATCCATGGAGAAGAAAAGAATTTAATTTTGATAATTTTGATAATTCACATAATAATTTCCTTTGACCAGAATATTTCATTGATTTTTTATGTGGAAGATGGATCCCATGTCAGGTTGTGACATCAGTCTTGTATTTACATTACCGCTCAGAGACAGCTAACTGCAGTACAAAAGATGCGTACACTTCTGAAATAACTTTCCTTGCATTATAACCTTGATTTAACCTAACCTAGCCTGATTAGTATAGTCAAGGCTGTTTCGAGATCAATGATTGAGCTCGATCTTGTATTGAGGATACGAGATCAATGATTGAGCTCGATCTTGTATTGAGGATACGAGATCAATGATTGAGCTCGATCTTTTATTAATCTACAGATTAATCTATTCTCTATTTGATGTCCCGTGAAATTCCAATTAGATATTCCACATAGGGATATATATATATATGTGTAGGGATGGGAAATATTTACATTTGTTTAAAGAAACGTCTAATGTTTTTAGACTTATAAAAGGTTTTATAACGCCACTATGATATCAGGTTCCAAAGTTTTAAAACTTTATTCTCTAGAAGTTTCCTTTTCTCAAACATGCAAAGTTGTTAGCAGAAAATATAAGACAAAAACGATCGTTGTAAAACTATCGTTCTTTTTAAAACAATAGTTTTATTTCATTTTTGCCTTATATTTTCACCTATGGGCTAGAATAACAAATTTGCATGTTTGAAAAAAGAAAACTCCTACAGAATACAATTTAAAATCGCAAAACCTTTAAAAAGTCTAAAAGTATTAAAAGTTTCTGTAAAACTATAAGCTATTGCCCATCGCTAAACCCACTAACACGCAATTAGAAAGCAGGGAGTTTTGCTTTAAACCAAAGAGAATTGCGTATAACCGAAATAAAGAGATCAAGTAAATTCTGCGTAAAATTCAGAAGTGCTCCCTGTGGATATCAAAATCAAGCTATCGGGATTATGGGTTTACAACACAAAAGTTCCCAGCTCATTTTACTTAATTGATTTAATTATATAAATGAAGCAGGAACTTTTGAATTGCATAAGGTTAAGCTACAAAGCTTTTGAGTTTTCAAGTTTAAGACGATCTTTAGACTCGAAAAATTGAATCCGCTTATATCTCATGCCTAATATTCGAAATTTTACACCAATTAGAGATGAGTTCTCGGGTTTATAGACTGACTTTAACTCAATTCAAAACTTTCCAGCTGAGGATTTGTTTAGGGAATTATTGAAGTTGAAGAGTGTGATCTTGCTTCGATTCCTTCAATTAAAAGGTATTTTAAGAATTTAGTTATTAAAATTATCAGAGTACATTTAATACTGTATTTTCACCAGCCAAAACCCACTTTGTTCAGAAGAATTTCTGAATTAAAAAGTAAGTTTGCGGGATGATTTAAGTTTAACGTATGCTTACTTACGGTACAGTACTGCATGAAGTACGCTGCTTAACATTCTTTTAAAAGGAATGAAATGTTTAGTTCTAGGGTAGAAGGGTCCTTTGTCAGTATATATCATGAACTGTATGTAAATATTCTATAAATAATTTAATAAGACATCATCCTTCATGGTGCCATCTTTTATTCAGCAAAAAACAAAACAAAAAATTGTATTTGTAGATTTTATTTTTTGTTTTTGAGTTGTTTTTAAAAGAAAAAGAAATGATTATTTGATCCATTTGAAAATAAAAAGATTTAGGTTGACTTTGATTTTTTTCCAAGAATTCTAGGTTTGTGTTTTCAGAATCTTCTAATCAACTTCTTTTTACAAGAGAATAAAGAAAAATTGAAAAAAATTTTGATAATTTTTTAAAAAAATTTAAAAATTATAAATCTTTAAGTTTGTAGACCATCAAAATATTGCTTTTAGATTGGATTTTCATACCTTTGGCTCAAAGAATCAAAGTAAAGTTAAATGAAAATAAAATCAATTTCTGATATCAAGGTCTCAATACATAAAACATAATCTAAAATAGCTTTTTTTAAATTTTAAAATTCAAATTTTTCTTGAATAAGAATTGAAAAATATGAAAATCTTGCAATGGTTGCATCAGTTCTCAGTTCTTGAAAATCTGGCGAATTCTCAAGTTTTTATTTTGCAAAATTTCTTTTCTTTTCGTTCTCTTCATAAATTTATTGAAAAGAAGAAATATTCCGAAAAGTATAAATTTTTAACAAAAACTCATGTACAAAAATAAAACTTTTTGGATATTTCATTGGAAACTTTTTGAAAAACTTTTTTGAAATCTGATTTTCTGATAAAATTGTGAAGAAAAATACACTGATGACCATTAATATCATTGTAAGCCTAATTTAAAAATTTTAATCCTATCTTTGTAATTTGCAAAATTGTTTATACTAAACGTTTGCTTAAAAAAATATTGAAATTAAACTTGACAAATTTTGTAAACACTTTCAAAAGTAAAAAAAGTTCAATGTTGTATAACCAACTAAAAAGCGAACTCATTACTTTAAATCATGTATACTTTTAAAACCAAATCAAATTATATTTGATTTTTAGTCATAAAAGATACATGTAAAAATGGATATTTATAAATTCAACAATCTATTACAACAGTTTATATATTATATCATGTTTTGACCTAAAAACCTGGTTCACTTTTCATCATAAGATTATCAGGAAAATAAGTAATCTTATGAACTTTTCTGATTAACTACAATCTTGATGTGATTAATTTATTTAAAAAAACCTGCGTTTGTGGATATTTTGTTCACTTCTAAGGGTGCATAAACACTGAGTGTGGATATTTTGTTTACTTCTTAGGGGAATAAACACTAAGTTTGAATATACATTTTGTTTACTTTTAAAGTTGAATAAACACTGAGTGTGGATATTTTGTTTACTTCTAAGGGGGAATAAACACTGAGTGCGGATATTTTGTTTACTTCTAGGTGTTAAGAAAACACAGAGTTCGGATATTTTGCTTACTTTTAAAGGAGAATAAAACTCTGATGTTTGTTCTAAAGAAGATGAATCCATATCGTAAACAAGATAAATGGCTTCACTTGAGAATTTTAAATATTTGCATTTGCATCCTCCACAGAATATGCTTCATTATATTCTGCAGTAAACATCATGCTACTATAGTATGCATCATGCTACTATAGTATGCATCATGCTACTATAGTATACATCATGCTACTATAGTATGCATCATGCTACTATAGTATGCATCATGCTACTATAGTATGCATCATGCTACTATGGTATGCGTCATGCTAATATAGTATGCATCACGCTACTATGGTATGATGCTACTATAGTTTGCATCATGCTACTATAGCATGCATCATGCAACTATGGTATGCACCATGCTACTATAGTTTGCATCATGCTACTATAATATGTATAACGTTACTATAGTATGCATTATGCAATTATAGCATGCATCATGCTACTAAAGTATGCATCATATTACAAAGTATGCTTCATGAGACTACTGCAATGATTCTTAGTATGCATCATCATAATAAAGTATGCAACATTATTTTCAGGATGCATTATACCGCATCACGATTATAATTTAATATCATACTGTAGTATGCATGTAACACTCAATGCAAGACTCAGAAGAGACGATTTTATTGAATAAATTTATTTTATACATAAACAAAGAAACATCTTTAAGCAAAAACTCTTGCCAGTTACAACATTTTTTTATAGTTTTAAAGAGATTTGAATTTGTTCTGCAAATATCGTGTGCTCGCATCCTATACAACTCAATGCATGCAGTGTGCATCATAATAATGCAATTTCATAAAGATTTTATAGCTTGCATTTTAATATTGTAACATTGTTAATATAACTAAATTATGCATCATAAAATGAAGTTTGCATCATATATTTAAAAAAGGACAACTCCTTACTTTATATTTTGTATTTTGAAATTTCCTATTTTTTTTAACGATGTATCTGTTTTCTTTGGAGTAAACTTGTTGTATAAACAAACTGGAATATGTCTGTGTACATGGCTTAGTGTAAACTCTCTTTTTACCAAATCATGAAATAACAAACTTTAAACTCTTTAAATCTTCAAGCAAACATTACTCATAGATGTGTTTAAGATTAATATTTCATAATATTTTTTATTTTTCATGATCTGAGAGCTACTTTTGAAAACTTTTTTTTCCTGTTTCGAGGAATTTCATATTTTCCAGGAATGTTCGAAAATTCAGCGCCAGTGAAATATTATTTTTTAAAAATCTAAAATATTATACAATATTGTTATATACGAATATTTTTCGCGAACACTCCCGTTAAAAGCTTTTGAATTATATATCTCTGTTTACTATTTTGAATACAAATTATTTTTACCATTGTAATTTATCTGCAAGTGACTTGTTCATTTAAACTCCAGTGGCCGAATTTGAAGAATTTGAGCGGTGGTTTAAATTTAAGCCGCGGCATAAATATAGTTGGTTCCACTTAAAATTGTATCAAATGTTACAAGATTTAAGCCGGCGCTTATTTTAAACCGGGTTTTAAGGCAAGTTTAAATCGCGGCTCAAATTCTTTAAATTCCATCTCTGGAAACACTTAAGAATTATTAGAATTAAGAACTTAAACCTAGAGAAATGAGAATATCTTCCAGATAATTGATCAGATAAAAGATTCAGGGGTTGATAATTGCACGGACAGTCCCTTTAAGTACAAACTTAGCATACCATATTATTGCATTGAAGCATTCTATTCTGTTTGTACTTGATATTATTTGGTTAATCCTGAGAATAATACAATAATAAAAGGGAAACTATACAAAAATTAATATGTATTTATTGTTCTCCTTACATGAAAGCAACTTATTACATTTAATATATTTGCTCATGCTGAGATGATACAAGGCTATCCACAAAGGATGAAACATTTAGAGACAGCTTTTTTCTGACAGTCATAAAGGTCCACATTTTAGCTTTAATCCTCTTTATTTTACTTACAAAGATTTTGCATATATTTTAATCTTTAAGGTCGTCCTTAATGTCTTATCTGTTGTGGATGATCCTGTATCTTGAAAGAATTCCTAGATTCATTTTTTTAGATGTTAGTTTATCTTGAAATTGAAATACTGCTGCTCACATACCCTGCGCTGTATTCTTTCAGTCATATTTTGGGCTTTGATTCAGACCTGTAAAAACGTTGCTTATTCTCTTTTAAACGTTGCTTATTCGCTTTTAAACGTTGCTTATTTGCTTTTAAACGTTGCTTATTCGCGTTTAAACATTGCTTATTTACTTTTAAACGTTGCTCATTCGCTTTTTTTCTTTCAGCTTTTATGTCTTCAAAAATGCGCTTCGAAGGAAAAAAAGACAACTCCCCAAGTTTACAGATTATTGAAATAAAGACCAGCATGTGATAGAATTCAATAAATGAAACTGAATGGATTAAAAAGGCGTTTTTGCCACAAACTCGAATTTTCTCATCCCTATATCTTTGCAACCTGGTGAACCTTTGATATTTCTAACTTAGATTATTTGATATAAGGGTTTCTAGGGCTTTTAGCGAAAAGGAAAAGTCGTTTCGCGAAAAAGTGCAAACACAAAATATAAATATAGATTTAAGAACGACAAGGAGGCATAAGACAATTCATAGATTTGCTTGAAAATACTTTCTCGACCGTTCAGATCTTTCTTCTTAAAACACAAAATAAAATCTACTACGGGAAGAACCAAAATAATTTAAACTTAAAAAGATAGCTAGTGAAATCAAATTCTCTTCATCAAAAAAATGTATTAAAGTAAAGGTAGAAAAATTATTTCTATGACATAATAAAACTTCAAATATTGAGCTATCAGAGCAGAGAATTTCACAAGTTCTTTTGAGAAATTTTTGCAGCTATAAAACTCATGATTTTTACAAAATTTACGCGTTCTGCAAAAATATTTTCGCGAAAAAAATTTCGCCTCATTTATTTTCGCGAATTTTCGAGAAAAAGTTTGCGAAATGAGACCGAAAATGTTTGCATTTTTTTCGCGAAAACGTTTTGTTCGCTGGAAACCCTATTTGAAATATTTAATCTCTACGACATCGGGCTGCAAACAATCTATAGATGTAAATAGCCCCAAAATCAAAATTTGGGTTATATGTCATTTTTTCCGTGCGTCTGTGCGCCTTCCAACTTTCATCTTTGTTAAAAAGTTTGATTTCAATTGAAAAATATCATTTTATTTAGCAAAATCGTGCGTTCTTGCGCTGCGCAAGAACGCATGAAAATGACACTTTAAAAAAAATCGATAATGTATGTCATTTCCTTGCGCCTGTGCGTTTCCAGTCACATCTTTCAGCTTTGTTAAAAAGTTTGATTTCAATTGAAAAATATCATTTTATTTAGCAAAAACGTGCGTTCTTGCGCCGCGCAAGAACGCATGAAAATGACACTTTAAAAAAAATTGGATAATGTGTTTCATTTCCTTGCGCCTGTGCGTTTTCAGTCACATCTTTCAGCTTTGTTAAAAAGTTTGATTTCAATTGAAAAATATCATTTTATTTAGCAAATTGCACCCCGCGACCCCAATGACACTTGAAAAAAAATTGGATAATGTATGTCATTTCCTTGCGCCTGTGCGTTTCCAGTCACATCTTTCAGCTTTGTTAAAAAGTTTGATTTCAATTGAAAAATATCATTTTATTTAGCAAAAACGTGCGTTCTTGCGCCGCGCAAGAACGCATGAAAATGACACTTAAAAAAAAATTGGATAATGTATGTCATTTCCTTGCGCCTGTGCGTTTCCAGTCACATCTTTCAGCTTTGTTAAAAAGTTTGATTTCAATTGAAAAATATCATTTTATTTAGCAAAAACGTGCGTTCTTGCGCCGCGCAAGAACGCATGAAAATGACACTTTAAAAAAATCGATAATGTATATATATATTCTATTCTCTATGGTTACTCAGTAAATCGTAGTTGCTCAATTTTTTATATAAAAAAGTACATGTTAATATTTTTTGTAAAAAAAAATTATCTTACAATATTTTGAAGATTTAAGTCAATAAAGTACTGAGAAAATTTACCAAATTGATGCTCTTGATATTTTATGACATTTAAACCCAACTATAAGATCTGTTATCTAAATATTTTCCAATGACAAATCTTAAACTTGGAATATAAAATGTTTAAATTTAAACATAACTTTCTGAAATGTGTGCAGGGTAGGGTAGAGGTGGTCTCTGTTTCTCATTAGCTGGTATTGTCAATAATTTACTTAACATATCTTGTATTGCTAATCCATACATAACATTATTCTAATTATTTTCCTTCCGTAAACTCTCTTATAACATTAAGGGTATGCCTCAGGAGAATATATATAAAACAAATAGTTGCGTAGATAATAAAACTTTTTTCTTTCCATTATATTTATTCTTTACAAGGGAAATAAAACAAATAATTTCTATATAAACAACTGTTCAGTTTTTTAGAAATTTTTAGAAGGGAATAAAAACGTAATTTTAAACGTTCCCTAGCTTCGCTTATAGCGAGTTCGATTCATAACAGTATGGTTCCCATTTTCAAACTTTCACTAAATTCAAAAACACCAATTTTTGTAATTTTGAGCATCCATAAACATATACCCTGGGGTCATGTGAGGTTTCAAACTAAATTTGGGCCCGATCGGTTCAGCCGTTTTGACGTTTATTGGATACAAACGGACATAAATACAGACAGACAGACAAGTAAAGTATATGTCATGTATAATATAATGTCTTTGAACAAATTCTTCTAATGTCTTCATCATTTATACAAATTCAGAGTTTTCAGCAAAAAATCGATACCTTCCAGATTACATAAACTTCTGGACAATCCTTTCGAGGGTTCAATCAAATTTTCAATCCCTCTAACCCATAATTTATTTCCGGACTGTTTAGGTTTTGCGCTAAAGTCCTAGAAACGGAGTCTCGAGTCAACAGTTTAATCTACTGTGCTGGAGTAGAGAATACTCCACAGTGGACCACACCGGAGGGATTCAACTACCAGGTATGGGAGGGATTTAACTATTAAGTATTGGAGGGATTCTACTACTAGATAGAATAGGAGGGATTCAACTACCAGGTATAGGAGGGATTAAACTACCAGGTATAGGAGGGATTAAACTACTAGATATAGGAGGGATCCAACTACCAGGTATAGGAGGGATTTAACTCCTAGATATAGGAGGGATTCAACTACCAGGTATAGGAGGGATTTAACTACTAGATATATGAGGGATTCAACTACCAGGTATAGGAGGGATTTAACTACTAGATATAGGAGGGATTCAACTACCAGGTATAGGAGGGATTTAACTACTAGATATAGGAGGGATTCAACTACCAGGTATAGGAGGGATTCTTCTACTAGATATAGGAGGGGTTCAACTACCAAGTATAGGAGGGATTCAACTACTAGATATAGGAGGGATTCAACTACCAAGTATAGGAGGGATTCAACTACCAGGTATAAAAAGGGTTCAACTACCAAGTATAGGAGGGATTCAACTACCAGGTATAAAAAGGGTTCAACTACCAAGTATAGGAGGGATTCAACTACCAAGTATAGGAGGGATTTAACTACTAGATATAGGAGGGATTCAACTACCAGGTTTGGAGGGATTTAACTACTAGATATCGGAGGGATTCAACTACCAGGTATAGGAGGGATTTAACTACTAGATATAGGAGGGATTCAACTACCAAGTATAGGAGGGATTCAACTACTAGATATAGGAGGGATTCAACTACAAGGTATAGGAGGGATTCAACTACCAAGTATAGGAGGGATTCAACTACCAAGTATAGGAGGGATTCAACTACTAGATATAGGAGAGATTCAACCACCAAGTATAGGAGGGATTCAACTACTAGATATAGGAGGGATTCTTATATTCTGC
>NW_019396677.1:89028-137570 GCF_000591075.1 Eurytemora carolleeae | reverse complement strand
AGAGTACGTTTAAGTATTATGTCAAGTTAATAGCTTAACCTACATATTTGATCAAATATCAGGTTGCAGGAGGCAGAGAATCTAATTTAGCCATTTAATGTAATTCTGGAAAAAAAGATAAAAGAAATTAAATATTAAATTGTTTGACCAAAGTTGAGATAAGTTCTTGGAATCTTTTTAACAGAGCTGAATCCCTTCTTTTTCTTTTTATCTTTAGATTATAAAACTCGAGAACTAGAACATGATAAAGGATGAAAGATCAAGATGAAGAATTATAAAATAGAACCGCTGTTTTAGACTGTATAATCTCAACATCAACGTTTAAGTATAGGAGGCAAAAGATCAATTTCAAAATGAAGATATTGACGATGTTATTGTTTAAGTTGACCGTGAACTACCTCTCCCAGTACCTAATGACCTTCTTATTGCTCCCTGTGATAAAACATTCTGCACCAGGAATCAGCTGTTTTCCCACATTTTTATCATATCAGCTGAACATTTGATTTTATCCGCCGTTTTCGGACATTTTAAATCAAATCAGCTGTTTTCAAACCTTTTGTTCACATATCAAATCACGAGGAGTTTTTGTCAGTAAATCCATTAGTTTAGTTAGCTGTCTTCAGCCATTTTATGTTTTGCAAAAAAGATTTTATTTGATTTTTCACATCTAGTAATATAACTAAATCTGCTGTTTTCAGACATTTTATAATTCAATGTTAGCATATTTTCTTCAAAGGTGTGAACTCGTTCTTGGAGATAGAAACTAAATTTAAGCAATGGCAATCTACTTTTTATTCAAAAATTTTTAACGTTTTGGTAATTTTTAATACAGTTGTTTTTTTCTTTTCTTTTCTAATTTCTTCCTTTTTCTTTATTTCTAGTTGGAAATTGTTTCTCTTAAAATGCTGAGCTGGTAGAGCTAGTAGAGCTGGGTTAGCTGCATAGAGAATAGAATATATAGAGAGGAATTTAATGGAAAACAGTGTAAAACCGCCATTTTGTTGTACTGTTTCCATACTGCAGGTGTACTTCACATATTTATGCTATATAACCTTTTGGGCCCTGGAATATCATTATATAGAAAATCTAAAATTATTGTTAAAAGAAAACCAAATTATGAAATAGGCTGGTTTCATAATTGACCAATGATCATTTCACATAGAATCTATGCCTTCCACTTTACAAACGATGATTTTCCGTTATAACTATAAATCAAATGATGTGTTTATTCAACTAATTCATTATAAAGTTTATTTAACAGTTTAAAAAATTCGAAATTGAAATGAATAGTCTAGGGAACACACCGTATTAATGTACTCTACTGCATATAATTTGTGAACATTTACATGATTTGTACACTTTGAACTCCCTTTCAGGCTGAAAGGGACTAAAAAAATTCATACCGAGAGATTCTTTTAATTCCTCTCTAATATATATTCTATTCTCTATGGTTAGCTGGCATCTATTACAGAACTTTCCCAGACACTTTTCTGCATTAAACTAAACTCTGACAAATTTAAAGAATAAAATTAAACAAACTTTAGCTGCATCAAACAATTTTCTGCTTCGTTTATCAAGTAATTTATCCTGGAAATATGAAAAGTTGAATGTTTTACAAAACTCCCAGTAATATTATTTTTTTTCAGAAAATACAATTTCGCAAATTTTTTAACTGTTCTGAGAATGACGGTTTTAAAATTTTGATTAACAGCTGAGTTTCAGGTTCAAGAATAATTAATGTAAGCTGCCATTCCCACAGGTATGTAAAGTAATATTTTTTAATTTGTCCTTTACAAATCCGAGGTTTTCTCTTTCGCAACCCCCCCCCCCATGCACGGCCTTGTTAAATCATTTTAGAATTTGAATTAAATCTTTAACACCGTAATACCACTGTTAATTCTAAAATTATTAACAATATAATATAGCTCGATATTTTGAATGTTTACAATAGAGAATTTAAATTGTTCAATATATGGCCGCCATTGTTTGCTAATGTTTTTTCTAGCTGGTCTAAGTTAAACTTTGGCTATAAGTGGGGGGTAGCAATGTACGCTTGATTAGGTATAGATTGTACGGTAACATTTGAGAAATGGGGTCTAGCCAGGGAGTAAGGAATAGAAGGGAGATATAAATGACGCGGTTCGCCCTACCATATGATTATACATGCTTAGCAGACGGTACTCCATTTATATTAGAAATGTTTGTCTGATGTACAATTACTGCGTGTACAATAACCTTTTCTGAATATTTCTTATATAAATGGAGTACCGTCTGCAAAGCACGCATAATCATATGGTAGGGCGAACCGCGTCAGTTATATCTCCCTTCTATTCCTTACTCCTTGGGTCTAGCTAAAGTTCGGTAGGAAATATAGAGTACGTTTAAGTCACCATTTTGATGTTTACAACAAACCTTTGAGTGGGGGCATGGACTACAGTACAATATTTGTCTATTAAAATTTAACTCCATTCATAACTTTATACAATAAACATGCTTTATTGCTTTGTTAATTGTTGTGATGTGAATCATTTTTCTGCAACTATGATACATAAGTTTAAAAAGGAATGTTGTGATCTGAATTTGTGTAATCAATGAAACGTCAGATATTTTAAAACAATTGTTTGATTTGAGCTGTCTAAATATACATACATCTTGTACTGCATATATAAATTATTTGAGGTCTAAATATACATACATCTTGTACTGGATATATAGATTATTTGAGGTCTAAATATACATACATCTCGTACTGTATGTATAGATTAAACAGTATTTCAAGAGCTATTGGATAGAATCAGTGGCAAGTAAATTCCTAGTGTACTGCACGTGCAATACCAATCTATATATACTGTTTTATCTATGGATTGAAGATAACTCCATAAATCGAAATCTCAAAAATTGGTGCTTGGGAATCTAGCAAGGGAATCCCTTCCCCTCATTTTGCATCAGCGGAATTCCAAACCTTCAATCTAAAATAAAAGGAATTGACTCTCTATAACTTAACAACCTAATTGTGTAAACCTTTGATATTTCAATCTTAAATTATTTGATCTAACCTAGAATTCATAATTCGCCATATCTATGGTCTACAGCTTGGGTTGCAAAGATATATAGATTATAAAATCAAAGTTTGTGGCAAAGACTCTATTCCTTTGCTCCGAGATTGATTGAAGGGTGTATACACTGTTGACAAAAATATTTAGTAGACATAAAAATGTCCAAAATTTTCAAAAATGGATTAATAACGGTCCAATATCCATTTTTACTTACAGAGAGGCAACTCTAAACCTAAGCACACTTTTTACCGAGATGGAAAACTACTCCACTAGATGCCAAACCGCACTCTCAAAGGTATAAACGAGTTTTATCCTCAAGTTTTGACTTTAATTAGTCCAATGAATATAAGGCACAGTAATTGTGCAATTGTGCAGTGTAAATAGGCCCATTTCAATTTATAAGTGAAAAAATAACTTATAAGTAAAGCTATTTTATTTGAAACAACATCAAATATACACTTAAGAAATACTTTAATGTCGTCTTCCTATTCTACAGTTTTATGGTTATCACTGTAATCTGCATGATAATCTAAGATGTAAATCGTTGAAACTCAAAAAAATCCCCCAAAAAAACTATTTGTAATTTTCTTTTTTTTCAGATCCCAAAACAGGGTCAATAAAAGCTTTTTTAACTGCATTACTCTGTTTTAGCTTTCTTAATTTTTTTGATTTTGTTAATTATCTCAAAAACAATCAACCTTACATTCGATCATCTCAAACTTACTAGAAAATATGATTCTATGGCGATCAATAATTTAACTATTTTAATATTTGGTTTGGTTTTCAGCTGTGTGTTGTTCTGCACTCAGCTGAACTGGGCCGAAGATTGGATGGAACTGGGGTCACCGTGTACTGTGCCAATCCAGGTTAGTCCGCCATTTTTATTAGAAATAACTTGTCAGCAGTTCATGCATTTAACCCCCTACTTGTCAGCTGTTAATTGCAATGCCATTTCCGACAGCATTAACTTGTCAGCAGTTTCTATTGCACCGCTATACGATAATCAATTGTTATTTTTTCATTTTAAAGGTACTGTCAGTTTATTTTTAATTTGATATGAATAAATGAGTTAAACCCTACCCTTTGAAACTTTGCCTAAGAAATATCAACAATGATGGAAAAATATTTTTACTTTTGCTTGGATTCAAGTTTGATTGAAAGGTCGTTTGTAATAAACCAGGTCCTTGAAACTCTAAAATTGTAATAAACCAGATCCTTGCAACACTAAAATTGTAATAAATCATGTCCTTGCAACACTAAAATTGTAATAAATCAGGTCCTTGAAACTCTAAAATTGTAATAAATCATGTCCTTGCGACTCTAAAATTGTAATAAACCAGGTCCTTGCAACACTAAAATTGTAATAAACCAGGTCCTTGCAACACTAAAATTGTAATAAACCAGGTCCTTGCAACTCTAAAATTGTAATAAACCAGGTCCTTGCAACTCTAAAATTGTAATAAACCAGGTCCTTGCAACACTAAAATTGTAATAAACCAGATCCTTGCAACACTAAAATTGTAATAAATCAGGTCCTTGCAACTTTATGCAAGAGAGAGTTCAGGTAAAAATTTTGAAAATAATGATAATTAAATAAAACTAGAAAAAAGTTTCTTATTTAAGATAATCATATAATTGATCATGTCATGCAATTAGACAGTCAACTAAAAGTTTTAGACTTATTAAGTTTAAAGGAAGTTTAGATCTTTTAATAGACAAAGTTCTAAGACTTATCCTTGGATTCTCCCCCTCTCCTCTAATGGCCTATCCTAAATTTTTATCCTGACCATCCTGACCTATCTTGAATTTTTATCCTGACTTATCCTGACCTACCCTGAATTTCCCCCCTGAGGCCTTATCTATCATGAATTTCCCCCATGAGACCTTATCTATCATGAATTTCCCTCCTGAGACCTGACCTATCCTGAATTTCCCTCTTGAGACCTGACCTATTCTGAATTTCCCTCCTGACCTATCCTGAATTCCCCCCCTGAGACCTTATCTATCCTAAATTTCCCTCCTGAGACCTGACCTATCCTGAATTTCCCTCCTGAGACCTGACCTATCCTGAATTTTCCCCCTGAGACCTTATCTATCCTGAATTTCCCTCCTGAGACCTGACCTATCCTGAATTTCCCTTCTGAGACCTGACATATCCTGAATTTCCCTCTTGAGACCTGACCTATCCTGAATTTTCCTCCTGAGACCTGACCTATCCTGAATTTCCCTCCTGAGACCTGACCTATCCTGAATTTCCCTTTTGAGACCTGACCTATTCTGAATTTCCCTCCTGAGACCTGACCTATCCTGAATTTCCCCCCCTGAGACCTGAGATATTTTGAATTTCCCTCCTGAGACCTGACATATCCTAAATTTCCCTCCTGACCTATCCTGAATTTCCCCCCTGAGACCTGAGATATCTTGAATTTCCCTCCTGAGACCTGACCTATTCTGAATTTCCCTCCTGACCTATTCTGAATTTCTGTGTGTGTAATAATGTATAATGTATATTCTGTGTGTACTCGTCAGCTTTGTGAATAATTAATGGCACTCTTTAAATCAAAGATTACGTCAATTTCATCCAGACATTTCTTTTTATTTCTTGATTAGAATTATGTCAAGATCATGAAAATAAAGATTTTTGATAAAATAAAGTATAAAAGTATTTATAAATATAAATATATATTGGCAGTCCCTTGGACTGTTAATGTAAATTCAATTGACCCATATAGAGAGAGGAATGGGTTATTCACAACGGTACCCTCAAGACATTTCTATGGTCGATAATGTGGAAGATATCATCGTTAAATCAACATTGTTCAATTTCAATTATTTCCTCCATTGTTTATGTAACAGAACTCCCCGAGTAAATGTGTAAAAAAAGACGACGCTAGATAATAATTATATATTCTTTATCTTCCGAAGTATCTCTGTGAATCGGATAACCTACTCTATAATTTGAGGGTCACTTGATATTACGTCTACTGTCTCTTTAAGGTTTTCTAAAATCCTGTTTTCTGAGTATTTTCTACAGACCATGGTTGAGAACTCCAAAAAATGGTTCCCAGGTAAATCTGTTTTATAAAAAATATGTTATGTAAATAAAATAAAAGAATAAAGACATGTAAGAATTGTAGTTAGTAAAAATGATAATAAAGATAATAAAACCTAAACCAATGTATGCTTTGTTGTATTGTAAATACTAAATAGAAAAAGAATAATAATATTAATATTAATAATAATAATGATAATAAAATAATAATAATAATATTAATACTAATAATACTAATAATAATAATAATAATAATAATAATAATAATTTTGTGTCTGTTTAGTGTTGTGTATTGTGTCTGTTTAGTGTTGTGTCTTGTGTCTGTTTAGTGTTGTGTATTGTGTCTGTTTAGTGTTTTGTATTGTGTTTGTTTAGTGTTGTGTCTTGTGTCTGTGTAGTGTTGTGTATTGTGTCTGTTTAGTGTTGTATATTGTGTATGTTTAGTGTTGTGTATTGTGTCTGTTTAGTGTTGTGTCTTGTGTCTGTTTAGTGTTGTGTCTTGTGTCTGTTTAGTCTTGTGTATTGTGTTTGTTTAGTGTTGTGTCTTGTGTATGTTTAGTGTGTTGTCTGGTATCTGTTAAATGTGGTGTCTGGTATCTCTTTATAATTGTGTCTGTTGTCTGTTAAGTGAAGTGTCTGGTATCTGTTAAGTGTGGTGTCTGAATTATGTTAAGTGTGGTGTCTGGTATCTGTTAAGTGTGGTGTCTGGTATCTTTTAAGTGTGTTGTCTGGTATCTGTTTAGGATTGTGTCTGGTATCTGTTTAGTGTGGTGTCTGGTATCTGCTAAGGATTATGTCTGGTATCTGTTAAGTGTGTTTTATTGTATCTGTTAAGTGTGATGTCTGATATCTGTTTATGATTGTGTCTGGTATCTGTTAAGTGCATTGTCGGTATCTCTTTATATGTTAAGTGTGGTGTCTAGTATATGTTTAGGATTGTGTCTGGTATCTGTTAAGTGCGGTGTCTGGTATTGTTAAGTGTGTTGTCTGGTATCTGTTTAGGATTGTGTCTGGTATCTGTTAAGTGTATTGTCTGGTATCTGTTAAGTGTGATATCTGGTATCTGTTTAGGGTTGTGTCTGGTATCTGTTAAGTGCAGTGTCTGATATCTGTTTAGGATTGTGTTTGGTATCTGTTAAATGTGGTGTCTGGTATCTATTTAGGATTGTGTCTGTTTTCTATTAAGTGTGGTGTCTAGTATCTGTTAAATTTGGTGTCTGTTATATGTTAAGTGTGGTGTCTGATATATGTTTTGGATTGTGTCTGGTGTCTATTAAGTGTGGTGTCTGGTATCTGTTAAATGTGGTGTCTGTTATCTGTTAAGTGTGGCGTCTGGTATCTCTTTATTGTCTGTTGAGTGAAGTGTTTGGTATCTGTCAAGTGCAGTGTCTGGTATCTGTTAAGTGTGGTGTCTGATTTCTTTAATTGTGGTTTCTGGTATATGTTAAGTGTAGTGTCTAGTATATGTTTAGGATTGTGTCTGGTATCTGTTAAGTGCAGTCTCTGGTATCTTATAAATGTGGTGTCTGGTATATGTTAAATGTGGTGTCTGGTATCTGTTAAATGTGGTGTCTGGTATATGTTTAGGAAGTGTGAATCATTCCAATTAAAGTTCAATAATGGCGAACATTAAAGCCATTAAACGCTCCTCAACTTTATTTATTTTTAAATTAACTTTTTCAAATCTCCTTTGGAAATATTTATTTTTATAATGTTGGTTTTATTCTTTTTAGAATTGTGCCGAAGCTTCACCCTCAGCTGATTGTGAAAACATTAGGTAAAATAAAAAAAAAATTAAAATAAAATAAGAATATTTTTAAATTGTAATTTTTTTTTCTTGGGTACTCTGCTGTTATCAGATTTTTTCTTGATTTTTTAAAGTTTGGTTGAGACTGCTAAATATACTTGTTTTAACGTTTTTCGTTATCAGATTGTCAGTAGAAGTCGATTGTCTTCAAGTTCGTTATCAGATTGTCAGTAAAAGTCGATTGTTTTCAAGTTCGTTATCAGATTGTCAGTAAAAGTCGATTGTTTTCAAGTTCGTTATCAGATTGTCAGTAAAGTCGATTGTTTTCAAGTTCGTTATCAGATTGTCAGAAAAAGTCGATTGTTTTCAAGTTCGTTATCAGATTATCAGTAAAAGTCGATTGTTTTCAAGTTCGTTATCAACGATTTTTTTAGAGATGCCCAGGAACTGTGGACGCTCACTGATCAAGCATTGAGTCTCAGATAATTCAGAAAAATTTGTTCAAACAGCACTGCTAGAGATAATATCACTGCTAGAGATAATATCATGCATTTCAATAATAAAAATAATGTATATAATTAATAATAATTTTGTATGAAATTTACATATGATATATCATATATTTCAATAATAAGATAAAAAAGAAATTCTAGATATTAATTGCATTTACAGGAAAAATTTATAATTAAAAAAAGGAATTACTATTTAAATGTTTTATGAAGTGGATTGTTTATTGTTTATATCCCAACAGATTAAAATATCCGTCATCCTAGATGATAAATCATGTTATCAATTGTAAAAAGAAATGTGCTGACAGCGAATAAATTGGTTTATTCAAAGAACCAGAATTTTTGGCTCTTAAATTGTTAAGATATTTTTTGTGTAAAATTGCTATCAAAACATGTATATTTTGTAATGTGTAAAATGTTAAATTACAGACATTGTTTGATGTAATAAATGTAATTATTAATTAAGAAGGAATTTATAGCAAAAAAAATTTTGTAACAAAGTTTTGGGTATTTCTCTCAAAAATTTTTCTGAACACTGATAGCTATGCCAAGTTGAAAATTTGTTATACATTCTTAACATTCTGTTATCAATTCTATTAAAATGTTTGCAATTTTGATAGTTTTGATAAAACAAACAAAAATTTGTCTTTTAACAATTTCTTAAAGCTTTCATAAAGCTTTGTTATTGTTTTGTTTTATTGTTTACATTTATAAACATCTGTAGTTCGTATATATATATATATATATCAGACAGAGCTAGGCACAGGAGAAGATCAAATCTATTTGATATTGCCATGGTACAACTCTGTCACCTCGTAGCTCCTAAAGTTTTCATTTTACGCACAAAGGAATTGAGTTTTTGCCACAAACTCTGATTTTCTAATTGCTTATCTGAACACCCAATGTTATTGACCCTAGATATTTCAAACTATTGATTTGGTTAGATCAAATGATCTAAGTTAGAAATATCAAAGGTTTGCATCTTCAGGTTGCAAAGATATTTGCATTAGAAAATTTGAGTTTGTGGGAAAGACTATATTCCTTTTTCGGTTAAATATTTGAGATTGAGGACATTTTTTCTTCTTCTCAATAGCTCTTAAATAAAAGGAGTGATTAGTAAATACATAAAAGATTTTTTGTATCTAATATGAAATTTACTATAGTTTGACGTACGATTTTTGTACGGACAGTATTTGTACGTACGGTTTTTGTACGGACAGTATTTGTACGTACGGTTTTTGTACGGACAGTATGTGTACGTACGGTTTTTGTACCTAAGCCTTTTGTTACAATATTATTTATTTCACACATATTTAATAAACCTATATTAATGTAATTGTATTATGTGATTAACAGGAATTATGGAGTGTCATGTCTGATTCACAACGGATATCCGGGTACAATACGTTTAAAGGGATTGTAAGCGTAATTTCAAGTGACGCTCCCAAAGATGGGAATCCCAGATTTACACCGGTACCCTTCAAAATATTTTCTGAACATAACAAAAGTGTTGAAAACATGATATTGTTGTTTTTCTCATGTTGAAAAGTGTTATTCCTATTTTGAAAAGTATTTTTCCTATGTTTAAAAGTATATTTTCTTATGTTGAAAAGTATTTTTCCTATGTTGAAAAGTGTTTTTCCTTTGTTTAAAAGTGTTTTTCCTATGTTGAAAAGTGTTTTTCCTATGTTAAAAATGATTTTCCTATGTTGAAAAGCGTTTTTCCTAAGTTTAAAAGTGTTGTTCCTATGTTGAAAAGTATATTTTCTTATGTTGAAAAGTAGTTTTCCTATGTTGAAAAGTGTTATTCCTATTTTGAAAAGTATTTTTCCTATGTTGAAAAGTGTATTTTCTTATGTTTAACAGTGTTTTTCCTATGTTGAAAGTGTTTTTCCTATGTTGAAAAGCGTTTTTCCTAAGTTTAAAAGTGTTTTTACTATGTTTAAAAGTGTATTTTCTTATGTTGAAAAGTATTTTTCCTATGTTGAAAAGTATTTTTTTCTATGTTGAAAAGTGGTTTTCCTATGTTGAAAAGTATTTTTCCTATGTTGAAAAGTATTTTTCCTATGTTGAAAAGTGTTTTTCCTATGTTTAAAAGTATTTTTCTTATGTTGAAAAGTGTTATTCCTATTTTGAAAAGTATTTTTCCTATGTTGAAAATTATTTTTCCTATGTTGAAAAGTGTATTTTCTTTTGTTTAAAAGTCTTTTTCCTATGTTGAAAAGTGTTTTTACTTTGTTAAAAAGTGTTTTTCCTATGTTTAAAAGTGTTTTTCTTATGTCGAAAAGTGTTTTTCCTATATTAAAAGTGTTTTTCCTATGTTGAAAAGCGTTTTCCTAAGTTTAAAAGTGTTTTTCCCATGTTTAAAAGTGTATTTTCTTATGTTGAAAATTATTTTTCCTATGTTTAAAAGTATTTTTCCTATGTTTAAAAGTGTTTTCCTGTGTTAAAAAGTGTTTAATAATTCCTAGACGTTTTCCTGCAGACAGAAAATGATCCTATGGTTGCCGTTTTGAATCGGAAAACTCAAACCTTGACGTGATATATTCACAAAAAAAACTTTTAAAAATATGACTCAAATAAGTTCGTAGTAAGATTTCGATTCTACTGGAGACCACCGGAGGGATTTTATTTTCACTGGAGTGGTTTCAAAAAATGCCTTTTACAATTAAAAACTTTACGTAGGGCGATTTACATTCCACTGGAGGGATTCATATGTCCTTCCTGGGGGGTTATAATTCCACTGGAGGGATTCAGTTATCCTTCCTAGGGGTTTATAATTCCACTGGAGGGATTCAGATATCCTTCCTTGATTGAGATTTCCTTCTTATGGGTTTATAATTCCACTGGAGGGATTCAGATATCCTTTCTAGGGGTGTATAATTCCACTGGGATGTAGATATTTTTTTTTCAGGGGGTTTATCATTCTTGTTAACCTTCCATACTTTTCATCCGTCTTTCCTTTTAGTTTATACTCATCCTGTTTTTTTCATTCTGTTCAGCCTGGATATCTGAATCCCTCCAGTGGAATTATAAACCCCTTGGAAGGATATCTGAATCCCTCCAGTGGAATTATAAACCCCTTGGAAGGATAACTGAATCCCTCCAGTGGAATTATAAACCCCTTGGAAGGATAACTGAATCCCTCCAGGAAGGACATCTGAATCCCTCCAGTGGAATGTAAATCACCCTGCGTAAAGTTTTGAATTATAAAAAGCATTTTTTCAAACCCCTCCAGTGAAAATTAATTCCCCCCGGTAGTCTCCAGTGGAGTCAAAATCTTACTACGAACTTCCGTGCAGTCCCTATATGGAAGAATGGAATATTCCTCTTAATCTTTATTTCATGCATATATATATATATCACTTTAAAATCTACTCTAGGGAATACAATTGATTTAACATGACTTTAGAATTTGAACTACAAAACTTTAAACGGCAAAACTTTAAACGTATGTTTTAATGATTATGAATAAAATTAGAAAACTTATTTATGTTTCTGTTACTAATAATTATATTGGTGTCTTAAACATTGTGTGATCTTTGATGGAACTTAATTGGAGAAAATAAAAATAATAATTTTTTTTTGCAAAAGCAGAGACTTGGAGATTAACAGGAAAAGTTTGTACACAGAAAACAATCATTAAACATAGATAGATAGATAGATAGATAGATAGATAGATAGAGATAGATAGATAGGTAGATAGATAGATAGATACAAAGATATATATATATATATAGATAGATAGATAGATAGATAGATAGATAGATAGATAGATAGATAGATAGATAGATAGATAGATAGATAGATAGATAGATAGATAGATAGTTAAACATACTTAAAAGAGGAAAAATTGAAAATCATCCAGGTATGACACAAACACACACAAATCAGACACAGGCATACGTATGTACGTGGATCAGAATTTATTCCGGTAAACCTTAGTTTAAACTCACTCAGTGAATAAAGAACCGTGGTTATAATTTACAGTTTATATTGTTTACATATGCTAAACTAACCAGAGATTAACATGTCCGGACCTTATTCAATTCAAGGGTGTAATGCAAGGAAAGTTAATTGCAGTCGTGTATACTCTGCGTACACATTGAAACCAGTTCTCTTTGGGCGGAATTTGTAAACAAGAATAGATGCATCAGTGTTCGTTTAGTATCCGAGGAGGTTAAAAGCATTAAATTTTGATAATTTTGATAATATTTTCCTATGACCAGAATATTTCATTGATTTTTTTATGTGAAGATGGATCCTATGTCAGGCTTTTACATCCTTCTTGTGTTTACATTACTGCCCAGAAACAGCACACTGCAGTACAAAAGATGTGTACACTTCTGAAATAACTTTCCTTGCATTACAACCTTGATTCAATTCATCAATGTTTTTTTTTCAGCCAGGACTAGGTGAAAGAGACTACCTATCTACTTTCAATTGACCCCTAGTTACTTTAAAGGGTATCATTCATGATTCAAATGTTCAACCTCCACGCACCTCTGCTTCTTTAGTAAAAGTAAATTCAACCTATATGAAGCATAAAGTCTGACCGCGTCAACCTTGTTGCACTGGCTAGTCCTGTCCATAGAGCTAGGTACATTACAAAATGGGACTGGAAAGGTTGACCAGGCTTGGAAATTCAAATATACTAATGCTGCCCGTGCCTCAGTAATAATGAGTACGGTAGCGACGGTTTTAAAAAAGAGATTGACTCTGTCAAAGTTATTTTCCTGCTGCAACAATCTACAAATCACGTTCATCGAAGAAACGCAATCGATTAAATTAATTTTCAGAGAGAAACACAATAATATATATATTAATATAAAGATTTATTCACACACAAAGATATACATACATATATAAATGGTGTAGTTTATATTAGTTTAGATATTTTGAATATGTAGTTTTACAAAAGAAAAACAAATATGCAAATTATGCACAAATAGGTGGCATTGATCAAAATATTTCATTTGTTTCTTAACTAACATTTTACTACGATCAGATAGATTTACAAAACAATTATTTGCAATGGAAAACAAATTTTTGCCAAGAACTTTTGCTTTAATTAGAAATAAATCTAATGCAAAGCTTAGAACTTGCTTCAATAGTCTCAAGGAAAGATACACATCTGCTAGCTAATATAGTTTTTACATGTAAACATTGTGAAATACTTTCAATCAAGTACCTATGCGTATCTCTAGGTACATTAAAAATAATACTTATAGAAGTATTCCATGCTGTATACATTTTTGATACACATTGGGAACCCAAGTCCCAAATACTGGATTCATAAAAACTACAACAATAAATATTGTACAGTTATACATGGCTTTTGTTTGCGTAAAAATAAGTCGACAGACCCTTTAAAGGGAGTGACCGGCAATGTATGGTAGTTGAACTAAGAATGTAGTATTGTGGAAAGTTTTAGAATTCATTTGAGACGTTAAAACGTTTTAATGATGTATAATTACTGAGTTTGAGCGCAAAGTCGACGTTGAAAATTTGATTGTCAAAAATTCTACAGTTAATATATGAATTGAAATTTTCTCAATAAATCAATGTTAGAATCAATTATTTCTTTTTCATCATTTTATTGTATTTCTTATTCGAGGTATGAATTTGTTCGCAGATATCTTCAAATTCTTCAAATGTTGTCTTTTCAATAAAAATTCCAGGAAATCTACAGAAAATATTTGTGAACAATGAGACATTACATAAACCAATAATTGAATAAGATTACTTATTTTCGATGATAATAGCTAATTTTTATTTTCTCAACCTGTTCATAAACAACTAATGAGTTTACTGTAAAATTTTTACTACACTTTTGTCGTCGTTATTGAATGATTTTTTAAACACCGATTCTCAAAATCATCCCTCAAAACGAACAATCTATGAGGATTTTAAAGATTGAATTTGCACTCTAGCGGAACAAATATGCACCGTAAAAACGTCTGATAGGTCTCAAATGATTCCTAAAAAATTCTCCACAATACTACATTCTCAGTTCAACTATAACACTACCATACATTGCCGGTCACTCCATTTCATCAAGGATTCTTATATGAATAAGATTAAATACAGGCACATATACATGCATGATGAATATTTCAGAAATGTACAATTATGTTATATTTGGTTTGTGTACAGCTTTTGCAGGAGTTTGGGCGCAAACAAATGATTTCTGCTCAACAAAAAGTTTCATGGGTCAGTAATTTTTAGATCGATACTTTATTTATAATTAATATTTTTAGATTAATAATTTATTAGGGGGGGGGGATGCGGGCTTCCTTTACTTTTTTCTTCCCTATTCTCCAAAAGATAAAATGTGCTGTTGTATTTCAGGAGAGTTTGGAATCAATGGAATCTCTAAAAAAACAGAATCCAAGGAAGACGACTTTGAAAATATTACAAACAGTTTAAAAAACATATTTTTCACCAAATTACATAAAACGCAGATTAAAATTAAAATTTTAAGAATGAAAATTAACTTAAGACACTGCAGAAATTATTAATCTTTAATAAAGAACCAAAGACGATATTTGTTAAACAGTGAGATATTAGAAAACCTAAATAGTTTGCTGCAAACATACTCTACATCCTCCCTTCCTAGCAGGTATAGGGTGTCCCAATAAACATACTCTACATCCTCCCCTCTTAGCAGGTTCAGACTGTCCCAATAAACACACTCTATATCCTCCCCTCCTAGCAGATATAGGGTGTATCAATAAACATACTTTACATCCTCCCCTCCAGCAGGTACAGGGTGTCCCAATAAACATATTCTCCATTCTCCCCTCCTCCCTGTATATAGGGTGTCCCAATAAACATATTCTCCATTCTCCCCTCCTCCCTGTATACAGGGTGCCCCAATATACATACTCTCCATCCTCCCCTCCTCCCTGTATACAGGGCGTCCCCTCCTCCCTGTATACAGGGTGTCCCCTCCTCCCTGTATACAGGGTGTCCCCTCCTCCCTGTAAACAGGGTGTCCCCTCCTCCCTGAGGTCTGATTAAAAAAGTCTCACTAAATTCCTCTATTTTTTGCGACTTTATATATATTATAGTTTTGTAAAGATCCATTACATTTATTTAACGAATTAAAAAACAATATTTAATAAAAGAAATTTAGATTACTGCTTTTGAAGCTGAAACTGTACAAGATTCTATACGAGAACCTCAGGGAAAATAGAATTAGAGCTTGATATTTTTATTTATTCATTACATACTCTATAGTTGAAGTTTAGCATGGTTAAAGAGATTGAGACAAAGACGACATTTTAAAAACATACTTGGGCTGCATAATCAGATTTATTCATAAGTTCAGAAAATGTTTATTATTGTAAATGAAAATTTTCTATTTTAGTGAAAACAGGTAAAACAAACTTTAAATTAAATATTTTTTGTAAAAATTGTCGGATAATATTGGTGAATATAAAATGTTGAATAGCCGGGCTGTTGGTAAGATTGAATACTTGAAACCTATAATCTTGATCTCCTCAACCCTACTCACATCCTCAGCAGTACCATCACAGGTTTATATATCATGGTATTTTTATCAAATATTCATAATTCAAACTTTAAAACCTAAAATTTTAAGTTTCACTTTTGCAAAATTTCACTTATATATATTGGATTTGAATAAATTAAAATGTTTTCTTATGGTTTTTAAATATTCACAATTTTACACTTGGGGATTTTGTTGTAGGTTACCAAATATTCAAAATCTCCTTATTCGAAGCTATATTAGCCTAATATTTATTTAGCATGATTTTTTTTTTAATTAGAATAAATTATGATTTGATATTAAAATTCAATTTTAATCAAGTTTTAAAATTGATTATTAAAAATCAAAAGTTTTTCCTTTCGGACTGTGAAATACTAGAAATGTGATGATCATTTTTAGAATTAACAAGCTTTTTTCTGATTACTACTTTACAAGCAATAAAAGAGAAGCTTTTTAAATTGACAGCTTCTCTCTGGTTCCATGTTTATCTCTATCCTTGCTGTTTAAAAGCGTGATATAAATCAAAATTAAATTCTAAAATTGTCTTTATTGAATTGATATACACGACGACCACTGTACCAAAACGTCCAGCTTGTCCAAAAAGTATGTCCAAAAAGTATGTCCAAAAAGTATGTCCAAAAAGTATGTCCAAAAAGTATGTCCAAAAAGTATGTCCAAAAAGTATGTCCAACATGACTGATTTCATGAATTTGATTGATTTCAGATAGAAAAGAATCCATCTAGTTTTCATCTTGTTTTTTTGGGGGAAAATTGTCATTTGATCATACATACATACATACATACATACATACATACATACATACATACATACATACAGTTATGCATTATTCAAGTTGTATATCATCTTTGACTATACAGCATCTCTTCCTCACATCTAAATTAAGCTTTAATAACATATTTTTAAATGTTTAGATTCTGCTTCCAGCAGTGGAGCTTGCAGTCAACACTAGGTACTTTAACAAAATATAATCTATCATTTTTGTTAGAAACTTAATTTTCTTTATAAAAAAATTCTTAATAGCGATGTTTAAGTCAATTATTACTTAGACTTTTTTTAATAAAAATTATCAAAATTTCGCCTTAATTTTAAAATCATAAATGTTGTAATTTCCCCGATTAAAATGGGATAAATTGTCAAAAGCTTACTGTTTTGTAAAATCAGAGAGTTTCTGTCCAGAAATGATTCTCACGTTAAAAGATAGAAATATCAAGCAATTATTCATATGCATCTTTAGTTTGGATATAATTGAACCTAAATATCTTTAGTTTGTATATAATTGAACCTGAATATCTTTAGTTTGGATATAATTGAACCTGAATATCTTTAGTTTGTATATAATTGAACCTGAATATCTATAGTTTGGATATGATTGAACCTGAATATCTTTAGTTTGTATATAATTGAACCTGAATATCTTTAGTTTGTATATAATTGAACCTGAATATCTTTAGTTTGTATATAATTGAACCTGAATATCTTTAGTTTGGATATAATTGAACCTGAATATCTATAATTTGGATATAATTGAACCTGAATATCTTTAGTTTGGATATAATTGAACCTGAATATCTATAGTTTGTATATCAATTGAACCTGAATATCTTTAGTTTGGAACCAATTGAACCTGAATATCTTTAGTTTGTATATAATTGAACCTGAATATCTTTAGTTTGGATATAATTGAACCTGAATGGACTATTCCTCTTCTAAAGCTAATCTTATTCGGACAAAATAAAGGTAAGATTAGTTATTTTAGCTATTTTTGATCTGATGAGATCATTCTTGTTTTCATTACTTTTTATAATGAAACTTCATTCATGGATTTCAATGGGCCATTACATTTTCAAAATTGTAAATTTCAGATCAAGTTCATTTATCCTAGATAAGTTTGATGGAGAGCTGCGGGAATTATACATGCAGTTGTACATAGAAGAATTGTTTTTTAGTAAACAGTTTAAAGAGCTTGTTCAGGTAATTGTGTGTACTGTGTACTGTGTACTTTATTACTTGATTTTACAAAAATTTATCAATTCCGCCAAAACATCAAAAATACTGATCAGGCTGGAAATCAACTTATCAAGTGAAATGGGTCTGCATACTGCACACTGTACAATATACTTTGCAAAATTGTGTTGTAATCTATAACGGATTAGGAATACCTTAGGATTCACGCATATATATATATATAGATATATATATATAGAACATGCTGTCAGCGCTCTATATAATGAATCAAAGCAAAAGGGAACGGGAGTGCACAAAGAACCTTACTAGTAGAAAGACATATAATATCAATATAATCTTCTACCTTAGGTCAAGTGCAGCTCCCAACTCTTACCGATTCATAACTCAGACTATTAATATAATATAGCCTGATAAATATATTTAACTCTGAATAGCTAGTTATAGATATCTATCTTAGTATAGACAGGCAAGGATATATAATTCTGCATAGCTAAACCCAATACATAGCTCTGCAAAGCTAATAGCTCCACAAAGTCAATAGCTCCGTAAAGCTAGATAAGATAGCTCCGTAACGCTAAGCAAGACCAATAGCTTAGTAAAGTTATATATAAAGATAAATAATTCTTGATTGATTATGAGTATATTAATAGCTAAGTAATTAACAATACCGCAAAGGGTTACTAAAAGCAATAATGGAGATTACGACAACCCTACCCCCAGGGGGTGGTGACCATGAAGATGTGCTTGAGAGACCTGTAGATGAAGGAGGGAATGATCTGGATAGGAGAGGGCCAGGAGGAGGTGACCCCCAGACGGGGGATACTTATGTAGATCCCCCCGACCCGGAGGATAAGCCTGAGGATGCAGACGAGGACGACCTCCTATGGATGAGACTGGGCCTTCAACCAGACAGAGGCCGGATAGATGTAGTTATAAGTAACTGGAGAAGGATCGAGGGTCAGATAGATGTTGGCTGGCAGAGCCTACATCAATTAATTGTAGATGCATCTCAGGGGCATAGGAGGATATCTAGGGAGGAACGCTATCTGAGGATGGAGTTGGAACTGTTGACCGACATGTCCTTGCTGATGCTGAGAAGGGCGGAGCTCCTGCTGTCGTTTGAGACCGAGGTGGATCCGAATGCTGAATACTAATCTCCTAATATAAATATACAATTATTACAATTATTGAATTAATAAATATGAACTAAGAGAGTTACGTATTGCGTTAAAATTCTGCTGTAGACCGAATCAAACTCGGGGTTTACAACAATTGCTGTGTTTCATGTTCATTAGATTATTCAAAATTCTGACTTTTACGTCGTCTTCCTGATCCACACTTTATTGGTTCCATTGTTTTTGTTTTATTCATTTTTGTTCATATTAAAGTTCATTAAAAATTTTAAATTCAGGACCAGTCATTTGAAATTCGTCCTTAGGCCTTTTTAACAGCTTTTGATCTTTTAACAAAGCATACCAAATCAGTTAGTTAATTATGCAAAGTGTTGAAAATAATTTGATTCAATTAAAAATTTTTCTTTTGTTTTTAGAAAGTTGATGACGTCATTGAAGAATTTCCTAAGAAGGAGTTAAATATGAAGGAATATTCATTTTTACTTCACTACAATACTCTTTTCTTCTAATCAATAGTTTCAAATCAATTATGAATTTTATTTATACAAATTTACTTCCATTACTCACCGCCTCCTAATCTGACAGATTGTCCTTTATGTTCAAGGATATAGTGGCGTAGCTTAGTTTTAACGGGGAGAAGAGAGGGGAGACTTAAACATGTACAGCAAAATTAGCAAACATTCGATTTTAAATAGAATTTAAAGATTCGGTTTATGAAAATTATATTCATAATTGTCAATACTATGATGAAAGTGAGATTAACAAAAATTTAAAAGTAATTTAACAGAGCAATTTAGTATTTTGTTCTTAAATATCCAATCTCTCCCAGGAAAGTTTAATGAGTTTCAAACATTTTTATCCTCAACCTTGGGGAAATCTAAACAATCTTTAATTTGGATTAAGCTAGTAAATCTTTCACTTAATTTAACTGATTATCATCCACTTCATTTTACAGTAACTACACTACACTACACTACACTACACAACACTACACTACACTACACTACACTACACTACACTACACTACACTACACTACACTACACTACACTACACTACACTACACTACATTACACTATTCTTCACTACACCACACTACACTACAAAATTAATATATTGTAAACTAAAAATGAATCCTTGATATAGTTCATCAAAGGATTGTCAATGAGGTATTTGGTGAGTTGTTTTTAATACATATTAAATTTCGGAAACTTAATGAAGCGTTAAATGTAAAGAAACTAAATTAGTTCCACAAAATCTAATTTTCAATCCCTATATATTTGCAGCCCGATGTCGCAGACATAGAAATTTTAACTATGACCGATGTCATCGGGTTGCAAAGATATAGTGATTAGAAATTTTGAGTTTGTTGCATGTACAGGAAAGGGAAGAGGATCCTTTGTACTATAGAACTAATGTACAAATGGTGTACAGCTTATATCCAAGACTACCTTCACAGAGAGAATCGTTAAGAGGTTTGTAAAAAATTCTCTTAGTAAATTGCATTTTCCTGGATCCCAAATTCTGTAGCCCACTCCCTAGCATATTCTAAATTCTGTAGCCCCCTCCCTAGCATATTCTAAATTATGTAGCCCCACTCCCTAGCATATTCTAAATTCTGTAGCCCCCTCCCTAGCATATCCTAAATTCTGTAGCCCCCCTCCCTAGCATATTCTAAATTCGGTAGCCCCACTCCCTAGCATATTCTAAATTCTGTAGCCCCCCTCCCTAGCATATTCTAAATTCTGTAGCCCCCTCCCTAGCATATCCTAAATTATGTAGCCCCACTCCCTAGCATATTCTAAATTCTGTAGCCCCCTCCCTAGCATATTCTAAATTCTGAAGCCCCACACCCTAGCATATTCTAAATTCTGTAGCCCCACTCCCTAGCATATTCTAAATTCTGTAGCCCCACTCCCTAGCATATTCTAAATTCTGTAGCCCCCCTCCCTACATATTCTAAATTCTGTAGCCCCCCTCCCCAGCAAATCCTAGCTTCGACGCACGGCCCAGGCACTGTGTTAACCCGGCCTAACCTAAGATATTAAAAAGACCTTTTCTACAAATGATGTGACGGGTCCAGTATTTCCGTGCAAGGATAGGGTCTATCAAATCAAATTGATATTGTGATTTAGAGCAGATAAAACGCTTGGAAGGTCGTCTTCGTAAATCTGGAGAGATGGATTTATTAAACCTGATGTGGGAGATGGGTGTAGATATTACATTATATCCTTCAAGGTATACTATTAAAGGGACTAGAGGCGAAATTTCACGATGACCTCCATTCTTAGATTGCAATACCCGATTCACAGCGGTACACGTCACGTCAAACTAAAGTAAAATTCACGCAAGATTGAAATCTTATATTTTTATAAAAACTCCTATTATGAAGAGCTATTGAGTAGAGTAAAAATGTTATGAATTTATAATATGTAAGTAAACAAATAAATTGTTTTTGTTTACACTTGTGCGTAAAATCAGAACTAGAGGAGCAACGGAGTCACAAAGTCGTCACAGTAATGTCAATTGAATTTGACCTTATCCTCCTGATTAGTTTGCAGTGGTTTGAACCTTTATCTGATATTATCTTCTCTTACCTTGTGAATCGGGCATTGTCATTGTTGGATGATGTCCTCCCCCTCTGTCAAAAGAAAGCGCAACGTTTTATTTAACCTATATTCAGTACTTTAAAAAAAATCTTAAAATCATATTTTCAAAATAGTTATAAATTTTCAAAATAAATAACAATTTAAAATAAAATTATTTTTACTTTTGAAAACAAATTTTAACTGTGTATTTCAAAATAACCATAACCGATTTCCTAACTGCTCACAAAATGTTTTCGAATTCATCAAATAATTGATAAATGACTTTACCTAGATACCAACGTACATCACTCCATATTCAGCATCTACAGGTTTACCCGGTCTGGCAATTAGAGATGATAGAGAAGAAAGAATACAAGGGAAACAATCATAAACATTTATTGATCAATCAATAAACTACACAACTACGCAATCAATTAATCAACTACAAAATCAATTAATCAACTACAAAATCAATTAATCAACTACAAAATCAATTAATCAACTACAAAATCAATTAATCAACTGAAAAATCAATTGATCAACTACACAATCAATTAATCAACTATAAAATCAATTAATTGATCAAAAAGTCAAATAATTACTTAATCAGTCATAAATTTGACTTTTACTTTTAATGGATTTTTTTTTTTAATTCGTTCATCCAATAAAAGACTCATATATTTGTGATATACCAACTTAACAAGATTTTTTTATTTTATGTTTAGATTTTTGGATTTCTATTTACTTTAAAAATGATCAAACAAAAAATATAAAAAATCTTAAGATTAACATTTTTATGATTTTTCTGCAAAGGACCGCATTGAAGGGATACAGAAAAATTGGGAAGAGGTATTTATTTTAATTTTTTAGTTAAATTTATCTTTAAAAAATTTAAAAACAACTTTTAAGATAAGGAATGAAGCTTTAACTTTGCTGCAGCACTCTGAATTGAACAAAACAAGGTAAAATTAGTTTTATTTTTTTTTCTTCATTAAATTTAAAATTTCTGCATAAAAAATAAATACTAAAAACTTGTTTTAAGAGTTGAACCAGAGTACGATATTTACAGTAAAACTGAACAGGTAAGGATATAGATTGTATTCTCTGGACCTCACCTCTCTGCCTTCCCACCCTCGCTTATATAGTTTATATAGATTGTATTCTCTGGACCTCACCTCTCTTCCTTCCCACCCTCGCTTATATAGTTTATATAGATTGTATTCTCTGGACCTCACCTCTCTTCCTTCCCACCCTCGCTTTGTGCTGCAGCCCCTATAACCTGTTCACTATTAAAGGTACATACTTCTGTTTTTAAAAAAACCTAATTTTTTACAATTTGATATATTTTTACAATTTAAAATTTTGCAGAAATTTCCTGAAGCTGCTGATTGCGCTTATGGTAAGAATGGAGAAATGTCTTCTTCTCTTTGAGAAGGGGCAACTATACAATTCGAAGTCTACAGTATATATATACAACTGATTACAAGTGATTAATGTAGGATACATCATGATTACTTTAGGATATATAATGATTAATTCATGATATATAATATACAATGATAACTTTAGGATATATGATGATTGATTACTGAAGAATATCTAATGATTCCTGTAGAATATATAAAGATTACAGTAAGTTATATAATGATTACTGTAGGATATATGATGATTTCTGTAGAATATATAATGATTCCTGTAGGATATATGATGAGAACTGTAGGATATGTAATAATTACTCTTGATTACTCAAGGATATATAATGATTACTTTAGGATATGTAATTATTACTCTACGATATATAATGATTACTCAAGGATATATAATGATAACTGTAGGATATATGATGATTTCTGTAGAATACATAATGATTCGTGTAGGATATATAATGATTACTCTAGGATATGTAATGATTACTCTACGATATATAATGATTACTCAAGGATATGTAATGATTACTCAAGGATATATAATGATTACTTTAGGATATGTAATGATTACTCTACGATATATAATGATTACTCAAGGATATATAATGATTACTGTAGGATATATAATTATTTCTGTAGGATATATTATGATAACTGTAGGATATATAATGATTAGTGTGGGATAAGTAATGATTAGTGTAGGATAAGTAATGATTACTGCAGGGTATATAATGATTACTGTAGGATATATAATGATTACCGTATTGGAACCTGGAGCTGTAATCTATCCTCATGGTGACAAAACCAATACAAAACTCAGGTCTAATAGATGCTTTAATTATTTTTGAAAAAAAACATTTCTTATTATTTTTTTTTCTTCAATTTTATGATAAACCAATCCATAAAATATCAATGTACTTTTAATAAATGAATTTAATTAGTCTATAGACCAAAAAAAATATGGTTTTTTAAATAATCTTTAAAAAAGTCAAATAAAAATAAATTTAAAATTATGTTAAAATTTAGAGTACATTTAACCCTGGATGCTGCGGATCTAAGTTTTTTTGAGAACAATCCTCAGTTGCCTGCTGCAGGGGTAACGTTTTTTACATGAATAAAATCATTTAATAATATATTTTTTTCTAATTTTTTCTCAAAATATATTTTTCAGCTTCTTTTGGCACAGAGAGAAGTTATAGGTAACCAACTTTATGATTTTACAATTACTTTATGGTTTTTTTTACTTAAAGTTTTGAAGAAAAAAAAACATTTAACGGTTAGTGTACATTTTTAATACTTTGAAAAACATAAGTAAGTATAAACTATCGTCAAATCTTCTCATTACAAAAATTAAACTATTTCAGGAGATGTTTTAAGAATTTGCAAATTATTTTTAGGATGGGAGACAGGGAAGCTTGCAATCTTTGATCCAAGTTTTGAACATCAGGTTCAGAATAATAGTAACAATAGCAAATTCAAAAATTATACCGATAATAGTAGCTTTAAAGTTTTAACTAGACATGAATTTGCATAAAATAAAAAAAAAAGAAATATAAAGATGAAACCACCACATTTAAGCAAAATTTTTTTTTAAATAACAAAAATCCGTATTAGGTTTTTTTTTATTTAGGATGCAACTTAAGATTTATTACCGATACATTATAGCTTGTCTATTAAAATATAAGGCAATTAAGCGCTAATTTCTTTCTTGTCTTTGCTCTAGAAATTAAGGAGCAGCTTTCCTTGCAGTGACCGTGCAAATTATCAATTTCTTCAAAATTTATTAATATAGCCCGGGAACCCAGCTTTGCCTGGAATTAAAGTCACCCCACTCGACTTGAAACTTTTAAATAAAAATCTAAATTAGAATAAAATCGGTTATGATCGGACAAACAAACATAAAAACATGTATTACTACTTTATGTATAATCCTTAGATAAATGAATTGTCATAAAAAGATTTATTTCAGTTTAATTAATTTCCAGATGTGGAATCAAGGAGACCAGAGGGTTGTAATTCTAAGCTTTGATGTAGATCATCCTGAACTAGGAGTTAATATGGTCAGTCATTTTCATTAAATAACCTTACTCGTACCAGCCTGTCTAGTACCCAATATATGGTTGACCCAAGAAAATCAGGCGGACTAAACCTATGTGACAGTTAATTCCAATATTGTAATGCTATCTTATGTTTCTGTAAAGAGAAATTACCTAAAGCTGTAACCCCCAGCAAATAAAAAATCCCATGTGCACTCTCCACTAAACCACACTATTCCTTCTCTTAGAGTTCTGCAGTACATTTCAGTACGTACAGAAAGCTTAGTTTAGAATGCTTTGTTTACTTGCAGAGCAATAATTTATTTGGTTTGGTTTGAAGAATTTGTACCTTCAATTCAATATATCGCTGTAAAATGTACCGTAAATTGTAAGTGCACCCAAAACTAAGCTTGCATGTGCGTACTGTAGTGCTTTAGTTTTAGTTTCTTAATATTCTCCATTTTTTAAATCTCTTAAATCAAAATCTACACAAATGCTAAGACCCCAAAAAGGAAATTTGAGAGTTTTGTTCAACGATATTCTTTTAAATTTCGGGCTCAGTGGGTTCTAGTTAACGAAAATATTAAAGTACACCACTCTCATGTTTGGCAAACACTCCCTTTAATTACTAAAACAATGTTTTAGAGAAAGAAGCTGAGAGGAGTCTTTGACGGGAAAACACAAGAAGAAGATTTAGGAATATCGATTTTGAGGGTAAAAAATGTGAACATTAAATTGTGTTTGTTTTGTAAAAATTTGAAAATATCTAAAATACATTTTCTCTACCTGAAACTACAGGCTTAAAAGTACCAAGGGTTTATTAAAAACTCTTTGTATAAAAGCTAAAAGTACCTATTTTCAAGAACAAAAGAATTGATTACTTGCCTCAAATTCAATTTCTAACCCTTGAATGGACCCGAACCATATTTTCTATACATGTGAAGTCTAATTATCAAAATTTCAAATATCAATAATTCTTATCATCATGTTGCAATACAATATTTGAAATATCAATGACTCCCATCATCATGTTGCAATACAATATTTGAAATATCAATGGTTCTCATCGTCATGTTGCAATACAATGATTGAAATATCAATAGTTCTCATCATCATGTTGCAATAGAATATTTGAAATTTCAATGGTTCTCATCTTCATGTTGCAATACAATGATTGAAATATCAATAGTTCTCATCATCATGTTGCAATAGAATATTTGAAATTTCAATGGTTCTCATCATCATGTTGCAATGCTTTTTTATTTTTTTTATTTTTCAATAAAAAACCACGCATACAATTGTCCATCTATATGTTTTAATGACATATAATGATTTGTAGCACCAGGGCAAATGAATATGAATAAGAATATATGAATGGCCGTTTAATGATTGGTCCTAGACTTAATGCAATAGAGAGACAATCAACCAGGAGGTTTAGAGTTTGAGGCAAGATATCAGTTTTATAAAAACATAAATTTTTAGGTCCCTGAAGATCTGAGGATTACCACGCGGTATATTTATGATCAGTTTGAAACCAATGAATCGGAAGGCAAGCAATCAAAAAGCAACCAATCAGAAAGCAACCAATCAGAAAGCAACCAATCAGAAAACAACCAATCAGAAAGCAACCAATCAGAAAGCAACCAATCAGAAAGCAAGCCATCAGAAAGCAAGCAATCAGAAGCCAACCAATCAGAAAGCAAGCAATCAGAAGCCAACCAATCAGAAAGCAAGCAATCAGAAAGCAATTAAGAGAAAGGAGAAACATTTTAAAACATTCGTAAATAATTATATAGTTCAATAAACTCTTTTTATCTAAAATGAAAATCCCTTAGAAATGTAAACAGCGGTGTCTTTGACCCGATCCCATGTGGCTATTTCCGATCCCATGGGCCTATTTCCGATCCCATGATGCCATTTCCGATCCCCTGGGGCTATTTCCGATCCCATGGGCCTATTCCCGATCCCATGATGCTATTTCCGATCCTATGGGGCTATTTCCGATCTCATGGGGCTATTTCCGATCCCATGGGGCTATTTCCGATCTCATGGGGCTATTTCCGATCCCATGGAACTATTTCCGATCCCATGGGGCTATTTCCGATCTCATGGAGCTATTTCCGATCCCATAGGGCTATTTCCGATCCTATGGGGCTATTTTCGATCCCATGGGCCTATTTCCGATCCCATGATGCTATTTCCGATCCTATGGGGCTTTTTCTGATCCCATGGGACTATTTCCGATCCCATGGGGCTTTTTCCGATCCAATGGGGCTATTTCTGATCTCATGGGGCTATTTCCGATCCCATGGGGCTATTTCCGATCTCATGGGGCTATTTCCGATCCCATGGGGCTATTTCCGATCTCAAGGGGCTATTTCCGATCCCATGGGACTATTTCCGATGCCATGGGGCTATTTCCGATCTCATGGGGCTATTTCCGATCCCATGGGGCTTTTTCCGATCTCATGGGGCTATTTACGATCCCATGGGGACTATTTTCGATCTCATGGGGCTATTTCCGATCCCATGGGGCTATTTCCGATCCCATGGGGCTATTTCCGATCCCACGGGGCTATTTCCGAACTAGCTGGAGTGCCCGGTGTTGCCCGTGAAATCAAAAAAGAATTTCGAATTTAAAGGAAATTGATTTTTAACAAAATTATTCAAAAATCGAAATTTTTAGCCTATGGGTACCCTACCCACAGCTGTCCAGGGCTTTATTATACAGACGAAAAAGCGAAGATTTCCAAAACAAAATATGGGATCTTTACAATTGCCCTGTAAACTTCACCGTTTTCTAAATCTCAAGGAGAGAAGTGGTAATTGCTTTGGAAATCTTATGCCCGGCTGAGCCAAATTTCTCAAATTGTTTAACTTTTCAAATTTGCAATTTGTGATAGGATATGACAAGGTTACATAAATTTATCTAAAAATAATGAAGATCATGAAATTATGTATTTATTATAAACATTTAAACAAAAATAAAACTGTGCATGGATTTAACGATACAAAATAAAATAACATTTGATTGATGATGTTGTATTTTTTAACAATACATACATAAAAAATCCAAGATAATTATTGATTGAATGATGAATACAAATCTGTATCTTGTACACTGTATTTTGTACACTGTATTGTGTACACTGTATATTGTACATTGTATTGTGTACATTGTATTGTGTACACTGTATTGTGTACACTGCATTTTGTACACTGTATTTTGTACACTGTATTGTGTATACTGTATTATGTACACTGAATTGTGTACACTGTATATTGTACATTGTATTGTGTACACTGTATTTTGTACACTGTATTGTGTACACTGTATTGTGTACACTGTATCTTGTACACTGTATTGTGTACACTAGTTCTTGTACACTAAAGCTTGTACACAATACATTTATTACATTACATGCATTCTTGGCTGAATACAAAAATACTTAAATGACGAGTGTTCGTTGGTACATGATAAACAATTGTGTACACTGGTTGTGTACATGATAAACAATTGTGACTATATGATTAGGTTTGGAAAACAGAGAAAATAACTTCTAGCTGAAAGACGACATTTATTTAACTAGAAGAAAAAAAAGATAAATTCGACTGCTTACAATTTATCAAGCTCAGAAATTTCAAGACGTTGAATTTTTCGTAACTTTAGAAACGTATATATTGTATTTATGTACACTGTACAAAAAGTCATTTTAAGTCAGACTAGAAAATGAAAGTCTTATTTAAGAATCAAAGACTCTGCAGGAAATCGAGTAATAACTATAAAAACCTTCTGAAGCTGAAGAGTTCTTCATAATTTTACATATTTTACAAAACGCATTTTTTAAAATGACTTATTTTATGTCTTAAAACTAGTCAGTTCTGCTGAAGTCTAAACTAGTTCTTCCTTTAGTCATTAAATTCGACCTCTGATAATATGGTAGAAATAACAATATCTAAAATAAAAATTTCTTAAATATTTTTATGAGCAACATAAACTATTTATTGCTGATGAACAGTTTAATTTGCTCATGAAAAATTTGTTTATGCTCATGAACAGTTTTTAATTGCTTGTTAAAAATGTTCTAATTTTGTAAATGTTATTGTTTTTTATACTTATTGTTTATGTTAGTTATTGTTTCTACATATTGTTATTGCTTAGTGAATGTGTACACAAATTACTTGTTATTTACAAATATGTTTAACTACTAAAAATCCTTTTTCAAGTAAAAACGATTTCTTTTTTATTTACAAACAGTTTAAAATTGATTTGTATTTTGTATGGTTCAGCTTAAGCACTTTTTTCATTGACGTATAGTTAAGCTTATATTCTTGAATATATTTCTATATGTTGTTAAATAAATGGATTAAATGAAAAGTGATGGATGAATGGTTTGAAAATGAAGTCCTGCTGCAGTTAATTCAGTGTTCTAGCTTGAGTATGATTCCTGATTAAAATAAACATTTGTTTTAAAGTTTTTTTTGCGTTATTATTTTAATATTATTTTTTCATTTTTTATCTCGTTCAACAAAATGTTTGTTTTCCCTGTAATCATGGATTAGAAAGGTGGCAGACAAGGGTTCATGATCACTTACAGAGATAATTCGTCCATCAGCAGCCCTAGATAGATACATAGATACATAGATAGATAGATAGATAGATAGATAGATAGATAGATAGATAGATAGATAGATAGATAGATAGATAGATAGATAGATAGATAGATAGATAGATACAATTAAACCCTAAATAAGCCATACATCGGAAGAATTCTGATGATGGAATGTTGCAGATATTTAGTTTTTTTAATTAAATAATTATATGGAGATATTTAAAAACGACTCACATCGAAGAAATATCAAATTTCAACTATTTACGAATGTGTCGAAAAATAATCAACGACTATTGTTTGTAATATCTGAATAATTTGTTTGGAATTAAATTGATTTGTTTACGATCCGAGTTGAATGTTGCATCTTTCTGAATTTGTATGGGCACTACGTTTTTCGGTATTGGTCGTTTTTAACAATTTTCTCCTTGAAAACTAATTGAAACCTAATTGAAAACTAAATGAATTCTAATTGCATACTATTGAATACTAATTGAAAACTAATTGAAAACTAATTGAAAACTAAATGAATTCTAATTGAATACTATTGAATACAAATCGAAAACTAATTGAAAACTTATTGAAAACTAAATGAATTCTAATTGAAAACTAATTAAAAACTAATTGAAAACTAAATCAATGCTAATTGAATAATAATTGAATACTAATCGAAAACTTATTGAATGCTAATTTAATACTAAATAAATGCTAATTGAATACTAATTAAAAACTATTTGAAAACTAATTGAAAACTAAATGAATGCTAATTAAATACTAATTGAAAGCTAAATGAATTCTAATTCAAAACTAATTAGCTAGGGAAGTGTTCTTGGGCCCCTACTTTTTCTCATATACATAAACGATTTGCCTTTATCTGACCATTTACCCGTATTTTCATTGTCTAAATGTACACAACACGAAGATAATATTGGTAGCAAACCAGTTCTAATTAGAAACACTTCAATCGAAAATAAAACCAAGTTCAAGGAAAAACTGTTACTCAATGACTGGACTCATGTTATGATAAATGAAGATCCTTCTACAGCCTTTTCTGAATTTTCTAACACCTTAAATAATATTTATGAAGAAAGCTTTCCATTTAGCAAATATAAGCCAAACAAAAATAAAAATTCTGTTAACCCTTGGTTTACGTCCTTCTTGCTAGTGTCAAGAAAACAAAAAGAAAAATTATTTAAGAAAAAAATCCTGAATCCAACTAAAATAAATATAGAAACTTTTAGAAAATATAATTCTGTTTATCGTACAACAATAAAAAAGGCCAAAATTAGTTATTTTTCTTCAAAATTTACAGAATACTCAAAAGACATCAAAAAGACCTGGTCTTTACTGAACTCTATTATATCTTCTAAGGAAAAAAGTCATTCAGTTCCTGAAATTTTCACTGATGATAAAAAAAGTTTTTGTGGGATCTGCTGAAATAGCAGAGGGTTTTAATGACTTTTTTGTGAACGTTGGACCCAGATTGTCTAGTCATATTCCGGATTCTAATGTCAATTTTGAAACATATCTGAAGGAGCCATCCAAGGAAAATTTTGTGTTTGCAAATATTACACCAGAAATTATTCCTGAAACAGTGAGTAAACTTAAACCTAAAAACAGTTCAGGAAAGGACAATATTTCTACCAAGCTACTGAAGGAAATAATTGAAAGTATTGTCTATCCAATAGCGCATTTGTTTAACCTTTCTTTTAAAACAGGATATATCCCTAGTGATTATAAATGTGCAAAAATAATTCCTATCTTTAAAACTGAACAAAAAAATAAATTTAATAACTACAGACCAATTAGTATTCTACCAGCGCTAAGTAAACTTCTTGAAAAAATAGCTGCGACTCAAATGTTTAAATATCTTAACAAGTTTGAGATTTTCTATCAACATCAATATGGATTTAGACCACAACATAATACTAATCAACCNAAACTACATAGTAAATTGTGATTTTTTATTTGTATTATCTTGTGCTTTGGAGTTGAATAAAATATGAATAAATATGAATGAATTGAAAACTAATTGAAAACTAATCGAAAACTAATTGAATACTAATTGATTGATTAAAGTTTACAATATTATGTATTCCGAGCCAGATCAATTTCTCATTTTAGAAATATCAGATTGAAGTAAAATTGGAATCAATCGAATTCAATAGAAATACCTGGTTAACATTATCGGCATAGTAAACTCAACAGTTTTCATTGATATACTGTCAATACTCCTACACCAATAATAATAATGATAATAATAATAATGATAATTAATAATAATAAAAATAGTAATAATAATAATAATAATAATATTAATAGTAATAATAAAAAGCGTAAGAATGATAATAATGTAATAGAAATAAATAAATGATAATATTTTTTTTGACAGATAAAAAAAAGTGAATTTGGAACTTTTTCATTCTGATTTCATTTCAAACAAAATCTTGTTTCAAATGTTATGACCTGACCTATACATGAGGTAGTCTATTCTCTCCGGTTTATAATGCCTAGATCAATCATTAATTAGTTTTTATTAGTTAAAAGATTTAATTAAAGTTTTGATAACAAAATTATGATGAATGCCCATTTGTAATTTCATAAATCATTCATTAATTAAAATATTTTTGAGTTCATTTGATAGGTTTAATTCACATCTATAAATCTTATAATCTTTATATGAAGGTTGTTAAAGTTAACATGACATGCGGTTATATTCGTTATATGTTCTTAAATTGTTTAATGATTTTTCTTACAAAATTGCATTATGAACGAACGTTTTGTTTTAAATTGATTAGATTTAAAATATCAAAATAAAAATTAATAATTCAAAAATATGAAACTAAAATGTGTGATTAACTACAGGGTTTCCCACGAAACATGACAATAGCAAGACGACTTGAAATTCGTCTTTGATATTTGAATTTATTTGTGACGTTTAGTCTTCTATCTACTTAAACATGTATGATTCTTGAAACAATTATCACATAATTCTCCTAGCCCTGGCATTTCCAAAAAGTGGTCTGCGTTTTTTGTGCTTTCAATATTACCGGAGATATAAAGAGTTTGGTTCAGATTTCAATTTTGTTAAATAAAAGCAAAATTGTCGAAATCTGAACGAAATTCTTCATATCTCGGGCAATATTGAAAGCACAAAAAAGGCAGACCACATTTTGGAAATGGCAGGACTAGGGGTATTTTGTGATTATTGTCTCTAGAAATTTCCTTCTAAAATTAGGTTGACAAATAAACGCAGCAAATTATATCAAAAATCAAGACGACATTCAAGTCGTCTTGCATACTGTCATGTTTCGTGGGACACCCTGTACCAAAACTAAGTAGCATGGTGTAGTTAATAAGTATTTAAAAAATATATTAATATATATTTATATGCATGCAAACAGATCCTTGATTATAATAAATGCATTTTCAAGATTAAAAACTTATTTAAAAGCTTATGTTATAAATATTAAGATGGGAGATCTCTAATTAATAAAAATGAAAGATCTCTTATTAATAAAAATGTAATATCTCTAATTAATGAACGAATTAATGATTTATTTAAAGAATTAATAAATTAATTACTTTATTATTTAATGATTAATTAATTAGTAAGTAATTTAAGTAATTTATGTAATTTATGTATTTATTGATTCATAATAAAGAAATAAATCAAGGAATTAATGAACTACTGAATTAATGAATTGATGAATTAATAAATAAATTAAGAAATTAATGAATAAATTTAATTAATAAAAACCATAAAATAATTACTTAAGGAATCAATTAATTTTTAAATGAAAATCTAATAAATTAATGAATTAATGAATTTGGGAATCAATGAAATAACAACTTAACAAGTCAATGAATCGATGAATTATTGAATCAAATAATGTATAAATGAATTAGTTAATGAGTAATGAATAAAAAAGGAAATGAATAAATAAATTAATAAATCTATGAATCGATGAATCATAAATCAATAAATGAATGAAATGATGTCTGAATGAATGAATTAATGAATGTCACCTTGTGTAAGTGTTCTCTGAGTTTCCAAATGTAGCGAAGAGGGGATGGAAGGAGGAACCTGGATACTTATCCACCATAGCATCCTTCAGAACAGTTCTAGATAGATAGATAGATAAATATATAGATAGATAGATAGATAGATAGATAGATAAATAGATAGATAAATAGATAGATAAATAGATAGATAGATAGATAGATAGATAGATATATAGATAGACAGATAGATAGATAGATAGATAGATAGATAGATAGATAGATAGATAGATAGATAGATAGATAGATAGATAGATAGATAGATAATTAAAGATGAAATTTGTCCATCAACTTGTGAACTACATATAACAAGCAGCTAAAAAATGGGTCTCTAATTACCCCTCTTTTTTAGCTGTTTTACACCGCAAACTCTTAAACATTCCATAAATAAATTAGCCTATGGAAATGTTCAAAATTTGATGTTACAAAAGATATAATGAAGGGTCATAAAACTTACCTTTAAATAATTTGTCAAGCACATTATTATCAAAAATTGTTTGTAATCAAACCATACTATACTGTCGACATAGTGAGATCCAGAAAACAGTGGACTTCTAGTTTACTCATATTTTTTATGAAATTAAATGTTAGATATGATTTTAAACTATTTAAAAAAAACCGTAGCGACATTTCTTAAGTACAGGGGGGGAAAAGAACAACGAAATTCATTCCATAGCTCTTTGGTTCTTACTTCTTGAAGATATATAGTATGCATTGAGTGACAAAGCACATTTGCAGACACATTGAGAACTCATACTAGAGTGACATACATCCATACATACAAACAATATAGATTTCAATGAAAAAGTCTATTTGTGTTATAGCCCCTAATAAAATTCATGAGCACTCTCTTTAATGTTGTAAATATTGTAAATACGTATTGTTGTGAATAAATATTGAATACAATAGAAAATCACAAACCTTAGCATACCATACGGTTGATGCATGTTGTCAATAGGAGTAGCGTTGATATCTCCACCAAATAGGGTTATATCAGCATCTACAGACATATAATATATTTGCTTGGAAACCCTGCTTTTCACTGGAAACTTAAATTTCTCGATAAAAGTCATTAACATACAAAATTCCAATTTCTGGAACTCAGTCAAGAACATTCCCGATCATAACTCATGAACCCTAGACCAATTTTCCTCAAATTTTGATTAGGGAACTCGGGAGAACAACAGGAATTCCTAGATTGGTTTTGAGATTCTAAAATGAATAAAATAGCTGAAATCGTAATTTACGACAAAGAGCGGGTAAACGGCGGGAGTAACTATGAGTTAACGCTGGTTTCCAAGAGATTACAATATATATATTCATCATATTCATCATACATAAAATATTTTCATTCTTAATATATATAATTACACCCCGGAGCGAACCGTTATATACATGTAAATATATTGTGGCAAGTATTCCGGTTTTTAATCAGACATTTTTACACAATTAATAATCTGTACTGTTTGAAACAAATGTTTATTGTTTTAATATAAATTACAAATGTCAGTTTCAATTGTATTATAGTGCAAGATGATAAATTCGTTGGACGGCTGATTAATTGATTGAATCGATTGGATTCCCTGTTCATTTGATTGATCAGTTCAGTGATTGATTAGTTCTTAATTGATTAATTGATTGGCAGCACTTTGATTAGTTGATTGATAATCTTAGACATGATTGATTTATTGATTAGTTGATTGGTTGGTTTAGTAAATGAAGTATTAACGACTAACATACCTGACTTAGAAATTAGATTTACAGTCTCTGTGGCCTAAAAGTTAAGGAACAGATCAATGAATAAATACTAAATAGAATTAAAGAAAACTTATCCAAAGTATTTTGAGACACATTAACAAAATTCAAAATAAAAGTATGATAATGCTTGACTTATTCAATTACTTTTGTACTTGAAACGTGGAAGTCGTGTTTTTTGCCAACTTGTGTGAAAATGCCCGAATGCCCTGTTTAATCAATTAATTTTGATTTTGCTGCAATAACGATTAATATTTAAATTTAAGATAAGAATATAATAGTGTTGACCTGCATATATCGAACTAACTTGTTATCATCCGCCTAGAACATATTTAAATTACAAGATAGATGAAAACCTACTTTTATTTGAGAATATTTAAACATTTACTTGAAAACTTAACAAGAAAGCTGCTACTTCAAAAAATTTAAAGAAAAAATACTATTATGCTACTTTATATACTTAACAAGAAAGCTGCTACTCCAAAAACTTTTAAAAACAAATACTATTATGCTACTTTATATACTTAACAAAAAAAAATTGCTACTTTATAAACTTAACGAGACAACTGTAACTTCATACACTTTACAAGACAACTGTTACTTCATAAACTTTACAAGACAACTGTTACTTCATAAACTTTGCAAAAAAATATTACTTCATAAACTTTACAAGACAACTGTTACTTCATAAACTTTACAAGACAACTGTTACTTCATAAACTTTACAAGAAAACTGTTACTTTATAAAATTAACAAGAAAATTGCTACTTTCTCATTTTATTAGACAACTACTATTTCATAAATTTTAAGAGAAAAATGCTAGTTCATTAACTTTACAATGTAGCTGCTTCTTTTTAATTTTACAAGACAACGACTTTGTAAACTTTTCAAGAAAATTACCACATTAAAAATTAAGAAAAATGCTACTTAAAAGGCAGCTGCTACCTTAAGAAGCTTATAAGATAATATTACCTTAGTATAAGAAACTAGATGAGTTGTGAAGACATCTATAGTTTTGTCTAAATACAGAATGCGAGCTATACCTAGCCCTAAAATAAAAACCATTTGACTTTTTTTCTTTTAATCTAAATTACAAAACACAAAATAAATTATAACTAACCTTTAATATTATAATTTTCTAAAATTGTTTTATTTGGAATGAATTCTATTTAAAATTCTATTTGAAAAATTGGTCATTAATTTGGTTCAATAATACAAGCATATGGTCGAACAATTCCTTACTGTTTGTGCACTGGATTAGCTTGGGGTCTTTTTACCTTATTTATTATTATATTTATAATATGATTGAAATCTATATATACATATTTTCCAACGGATGATTGGGTTAGACCCATATGAAACATTTTGTCTTGGAAGAAATATATATTAAAACATGTAAAAATGTATATTTAAACTGAAAAAGTTGAAAATACTATACATATGTACATATGTTTGGCTTGTTTGCTTCTATCCAATTTTAGTTGAGACATAAAAGATCGAAATGATCAAAAATAAAAGATTTTGGTTCAAGATTATTTGATTTGGAAATCCAACATAACAAAAACAGAAAAATTCGGGAAATTTTAAATTTTTATTCATATAATAAGATTTTGAAAATATAATTAATGTTAAATAAATGTATATTTGATTTTGTTTTATTTTCAATACAAATATTCTTAACTGGGATTTTAGGGCGCGTCGCACCTATCTTTCATTTCAACTTTTAGTTGTGGATCTATCTGTGTACAAAACAAAAAAGAAAGTTCGCAGATTAAATAATATTTTTTCGTGGATTTAAAAAAAAAATTTAACAAGATCAAAAAACAAATTTAGAACACTTTTTGAAATTATAAGCATCCATAAACTTTCCCTTGGGTCATGTGATATACCACACACAATGTGGGCCCAATCGGTTCAGCCGTTTTGATGTTTATTGACAAGCAGACAAACAAACAGACAGACAAGCAAAGTATAAATATAGATAAATATATAAATGTAATTAAGATGATTAATAACCGTTTTGAATATATTTATCAATAAAATTTAACTGTATGCAAATTAACGTTAAAACTTAACAATCTAGAAGTTATTTGACTTTTATTTAAAGATCTCCCATCAGAATTGGAATCAAAACTTGTGAGAAATAGTACTAATCTACTAAACTTCATTTCAATATTGTTAATTTTTAATTTCAAGATAATATGATTGATCCTTATATTCTAGTTATCCCTGCCATGTTTTCCGATAACAGGATATGTACATTTGGTCGACAAAAGATATGGATATAAGCGCTTCATCACGGGATTAATATTACAAAGGTTTTCACCTCAGACATAATTTTTTCAGATAATAATGTGTACTTTGTAGCGGAGCTATTTAATATCGTCTGATCCCGACTATTTAATATCGTCTGATCCCGACTATTTAATATCGTCTGATCCCGACTATTTAATATCGTCTGATCCCGACTATTTTATATCGTCTGATCCCGACTATTTAATATCGTCTGATCCGGACTATTTAATATCGTCTGATCCCGACTATTTAATATCGTCTGATCCCGACTATTTAATATCGGCTGATCCCGACTATTTAATATCGTCTGATCCCGACTATTTAATATCGTCTGATCCCGACTATTTAATATCGTCTGATCCCGACTATTCTAGGTTTTACTTTAAACCAAATCTCACCTTTTCTAACGAATATTTCTCCATCGAATCTCCAAAAATTTCCTCGATGATTAAACGGAATCAATCGAACCTAAATATACAAAATCAATCGAATCTGGTTAACGGAATCAATCGAACCTAAATATGCAAAATCAATCGAACCTGGTTAACGGAATCGATCCAATGTGATAAACGGAATAGATCGAATATGATTAAAGGAATCAATCAAGCCTAATAAACGGATTCAATTGAATATACCATCAAACCTACATATACAAAACCAATCAAGCCTGATAAACGGATTCAATCGAATCTAAATATTCAAAATTAATTGAACCTTGTAGTATAAAAAATTAATTGAACCTTATAAAACGATGCAATCAAGCCTAAATGAATTAAATTAATCGAACATGATTAATTAAATCAATCATTCAACAGAATCATTCGAATCTAATAAATTAAATGTATAAGTTAAAAATGATTAATGCAATCAATCGAATCTGATTATCGGAATCAATCGAACCTGATAAATGGAATCAATCAAATCTGAATAACGGAATCAATATAATCTTATAAACAGAATAAATCTAATCTGATAAACGTAATCAGTTTAATCTGATTGACGGAATCAATATAATCTTATTAACAGAATAAATCTAATCTGATAAGCGTAATCATTTTAATCTGATTGACGGAATCAATATAATCTTATTAACAGAATAAATCTAATCTGATAAGCGTAATCAGTTGAACCTGATTGACGGAATCAATATAATCTTATTAACAGAATAAATCTAATCTGATAAGCGTAATCAGTTTAATCTGATTAACGGAATCAATCAATTTACTTGAAATTACACTTACAGTCCTCTTAAAAATTAAAACTTGTTCTTAAAATAAAATGTATAACAGACTGTGAATCATGAAAACGTACTTTGTGTACATTGACCTTGGATGAGTTTAGCTAGATTATATTTACTCGATTAATAAACAAGTAGTAATGTGTACATTGTACAAAAATACAGTTTAATTGATAGTTGTATCACCGTAACTTAAAAAAAAATTTTTTTTTGCCATTTTATGTTCATGGGAAATTCGAAGAATAAACTGTGTAAATGTAAAAGAGTCCTATGTCAACTTTTGAGATGTAAGAAGAATTTAAAATTCGTGTTAAAATACTCTATATGTATTACGTGGATCCGAATTTTAAACTTAATTTGGCATCATCTGATGATGTTAAGGAATCAACAAACTCTATTTTTGCAATCCCTGTATCTTTGCAACCTGATGTTGTAGTTCTTTGATATTTAAAACTTTGAATTCTGCTATAGATAAAAACTCAAGGTAGAAATATAAAAGAAAATTGGAGTTTTAGGAAAGAGTTAACAGTCGATCACACACAAAGATAATTTTTTTTAATATGACACTAATCACACATTCCCCCCCCCCTTGCCCTGTAGAATTTGTGTATATTAATATACTTACATCCACTATAGGATATTTAGATAAAACAGTTAGCCCTGAGCACCCCAGGGGTAGGATAAAACTAGTACAGCCAGAGTTTATACCTAAAAATATAATTTTATTTATTTTAAAAAAAAACCAACTTATTAGTTTCTTGACGACTGTTAGTTTTTTTCTTTCATTCTTTAGCCTAAAAAGATGTAATTTTCGCATTGAAACGAATTTCTGAATGATCTTCTTTATGAGTTTTATCCTGTGCATATTTTGGATAAAAATGTCTTCGTCTTCGTTATATCCATATTAAGTGTCTATCTAATTTACAAAACTTATATTCAGTGTACAGCGTTAGATACGTAAACATATCGTGATGTATACAACCGACCACTCTTTGAAATCCATGCCAAAATATTAATTTACTGACAACCATGCCGAAATATTAATACATTGACAACAATGCCAAAATACTAATTTATTGACAACCATGCCAAAATATCAATTTATTGACAACCATACCAGAATACTTATTTTATTGACAATTCCATGCCAAAATATTAATTTACTGACAACCATGCCAAAATAGACAAACTTCAAACATGCATAACTTACTTAGTTTCAGTGCTATCTGTCTATTTATCTATCTATCTATCTATCTATCTATCTATCTATCTATCTATCTATCTATCTGTCTATTTATCTATCTATCTGTCTATCGATCTATCTATCTATCTATCTATCAATCTATCTATCTATCTATTCATCCATCTATCTATCTATATATATATATATATCTTTCTATCTATCTATCTATCTATCTATCTATTATAAAAGTAAAACTTACTGTCATACTGTGATACATATGGCATTGTAGCTCTCAGAATATCATAGTCTGCTCTGTACCATAACTCCTGAATTATGCAATTAAATAATTAATTAATTAGTCAAGAATTAATAATTAATTCTTCACCTAATTATGCATGCATTCATTCAAATTAGAACCGTAAAACTACTTGTTGAATGTAAATAATTAGACTTTAATTGAGCTTCGGATCCCTCTATCTCTGTTTCTTTTGTGGATTTCAATAGTTTAGAGAAACAAAATTATTTTGAAGACGACATTCATCACATATTGATTAGCCATTAAAAATAAATAAGATGAATGGGAGAATTTATTAATGAAAAAGATAAACGGAAATAAAGGATGAAAAACAGATTTATGAATGAAAAACAGATTAATGAATGAAAAACAGATTAATGAATGAAAAACAGATTAATGAATGAAAAACAGATCAATGAATGAAAAACAGAGTAATGAATGAAAAACAGATTAATGAATGAAAAACAGATAAATGAATGAAAAACAGATTAATGAATGAAAAACAGATTAATGAATGAAAAACAGATTAATGAATGAAAAACAGATTAATGAATAAAAAACAGATTAATGAATGAAAAACAGATTAATGAATAAAAAACAGATTAATGAATAAAAAGGTTGGGTGAATTTATTATTGAAAAAGAAGGATATCAAAGAAAAATGGCAGTAAATTGATGAATGAAAAAGAAGAAAAATGTTTCTAAAACACTGCACTCTCAGCTCAACTACCATGTCTAGCCGGTCACTCCCTTTAATTAACGGAAAATATGAATGAGTTAATGAATGAAAATTAATGAAAATAATTGGAGAGTTAAATGTAATGAAAGAATTTGACGAATGCAAAATGAAAATAAGAAAAAAGGTAGAATTGATAAATTAATTCAATGGAACGGATGCATAGTTAATTTTAAAAACCTGAAGCATGACTATGTCATAGTTTCCTGCAACAAGCTCTTCTCTTATGGCCATAAATCTAGATATAACAATTTCATTATATTCCTAACAGTTCTTATGTTTTTAAGATACAGTGATACTCATAAAACTATGAAATGGACGACTTTAAAGCAATATGTATTGGAAGCAAATAGTTCTAACAGAACCATGAAATGAACTTATTAAGTGTAATGGGTCAGTACTGCACACTGCACAATTTCTGCGTTTTCAAGTTTACTGAACTGAATCCATGTTATACAGTTTCATTGTAGGAGTTTTGTTCTCAAGGACTTATCTCTTTTTTCCTAGGATTATTGTTATTATCCAAATATTAATCATTATTTAATCATCTTCACCTGAGATCTTTGTCCTCGCCTAGCGGCCAGCCCAGGCCCCACAGGTTCAAGTTTAAAACCTTTAATAGTGTCCCGCCCCCTCCTCCTACTCCTCCTACTTCTAAATACATTTTCTAAGTATATAAAGTAGTAATCTCTGTTTGTTTTTATGTCCAATCAGAAGTCTGGAACCCCTGGCCTCCAATTTTGATCGTTGAACTCGGTAGAACCACGGAAATGTTATTAATCTGGTTCAAAAATTCTTATTGAACGAGTTTGAACTTGCATATACGTTCCTCTAGATTAGACAAAAGTTCAAAAGGGAATCGTTCTGAATCTAACACGCCACGAGCCTCTCTACAAATGCAGAGGTACTTAAAATCACGTCTACAGTTCCTTTAATCAAAAACACTGCCCGTACTTTAAATCTGGAGTCCCGTGTTATCAAGCATTATGATTTATATTCCTAGCTGCCTCTACGATAAATAATATATTGTGTTTAGTTTAAACCTTGGACTCGGCATTGAGATAACAGTTCTGTCATTCTCACAAGATTTAGCTTATCCTTCCTTCAAACACATCTATTCGGACCAAACAGGTCCAAGTGGGACCAAACAGGTCTAAGAAGGGGTCTTAAATATAAAAAGATCTCCTGTACATTCTATATATTTCATTGCATCAAAAATCAAGAATAAAGAATCAAGAATCAAGTATCTAGAGTCAAGAATCAAGTATCAAGAATAAAGAATAGAGAATAAATCAAGAATCAAGAATCAAGAATCAAGAATCATCAATCAAGAATCAAGAATCAAGAATCAAGAATCATCAATCAAGAATCAAGAATCAAGAATCAAGAATCAAGAATCAAGAATCAAGAATCAAGAATCAAGAATCAAGAATCAAGAATCAAGAATCAAGAATCAAGAATCAAGAATCAAGAATCAAGAATCAAGAATCAAGAATCAAGAATCAAGAATCAAGAATCAAGAATCAANACCCCCCCCCCCTGCCATCTGATCAACCGCCCCCCTCTCCTTCTTGTAACAAAGACAATTAGTAATTATAGTATGAACCCCGGAAACCCAGCTAAAATATTTACGGTGTTGCTCTCCTGCAAGGTTTTCTGAGATTGGATATTGGAGAAATACAGGGTGTCCCAGAAAAAAGTTGATCAAGGTTTTTAAAGCCCTTATTTATTTTTCAAAGAATTATGTTTCTATTTAATTCTTGAGGTAGTATTTTTTTAGCAGAAACCCATGTTTTAGTTAAATAAGAGGGGTAAAATCATTTGTATCAATTTATGGAGGTTTACAATTTGATGCAGCCGATGACCTAATCTAATTCTGGTATTTTGACCATCTTTATATCAGATTCTAGATTAGGAACCCAGTATTGCCTGGGAACTAAAGTCAAAGAGAATAGAATATATATTAGAGTGTAATTTAGAAAATTCCTCGGTATCAATTTTGTCAGTCCCTTTCAGCCTGAAAGGGAGTTCAAAGTGTACAAATCATGTAAATGTTCACAAATTATATGCAGTAGAGTACATTAATACAGTATGTTCCCTAGACTATCCATTTCAATTTCGAATTTTTTAAAGCTGTTAAATAAACTTTATAATGAATTAGGTGAATAAAAAACATCATTTGATTTATAGTTATAACGGAAATTCACCGATTGTAAAGTGAAAGGCATAGCGTCTATGTGAAATGATCATTGGTCAATTATGAAATCAGCCTATTTCATAATTTGGTTTTCTTTTAATATTAATTTAAAATTTTCTATAAAATGATGTTCCAGGGCCCAAAAGGTTATATAGCGCAAATATGTGAAGTACACCTGCAGTATGGAAACAGTACAACAAAATGGCCGTTTTACACTTTTTTCTAGTAAATTCCTCTCTAATATATATATATACTATTCTCTTTGACTAAACTGTCTCGAACTTAAAATTGTAAAACCAATTTAAGTAAGTTGCCCAATTAAAATTTGAGGTGAATTGACCAGGAATTATGATCGGACATACAAACAAACACCCAAACAGACAAACAAACAAACAAAGAATATTACTTCACTAGCTTTGCCTAGAAACTAATTTTTCTCTACAATATTCCACCCAATTAACTTTCTTAAAACAAACAAAGCACATTTCCGAGGTTCTAACAAGTCACCCAAACAAACTGTGAGGCAAATCGTTCAAGGGGTATATGAGTTATGATCGGACATACAAACAGACAAACAGAGATTGCAACTTTATAAATCACTAGCTGAAATGTCCAGCGTTGCTCGTGGAATTTTTAAAAAATCGAATATAAAAAAATCGATTTCAAATTTTTTTGAGTCTATGTGATCCCCGGGGTTCCCAGGAGTTTCCTCAAAATTAGCCAATTCGGTTTATCCGTTTTTCCAGCTATAGCTAACATATATACATACACCCACACATACAGACATCCTAATATCCTAATAATAATACATGAGCAAAGAGCTTTATTTTTTTTAGATAGATATAGAAAGGCTTCGGAGCAAAAAACTTTTGAATCAAGACCCCTCGAGACCCTTTCCATTATAAAAAGTTGTTCGATTGGGCAAAAAATTAAGACTTGGATAAATAGGACATTGGATTAAAAATGATATAAAAAATCAGATAATGTTTTGATTTTTACAGTTCTGAAACAAAATATTTCGACTTGTAGTTTCACAGGGTTTTTTTTTCAATTTTAGTTTGTGAATTAGCATAAAAATACCTGGGTAAGGAGCTGAAATGTTTTTCTGCACCAACCATTCTCCTAAAATTGATAACAAAATAAATATTTCTTAACAAATCCTTCATTTATAATGTTTATATTATTTTTTACCATTTTCATGTTACTTCTCTTAAAAATTCATTTTAATCGTCATGAAAATTGGATTTATACGTGGTTTATTGATATATATATATACGACATAGTATAATCAAGCTTGATAAATTTTTGGATGCATAAAATTACATTTGCTAAATCAAATTGCACTGACGCACTGAGCTTGAAGAATTGCAGCGAAACAACAACAAAACCAGAAATATTTGTGCAGCCTTCTCTGAGACATCATGTGTGTAAGTTTACGGATCGTTGGTTCAGGGTTATAGTCAACAAACTTGAAACCATAAAAAGCAACACCTGTCCTAGTGACACACAAGGAAAGTTAATTGCAGTTGCATATACTCTGCGTACATATTGAAACCAGTTCTCTCTGGGCGGAATTTGTAAACAAGAATAGATGCAAGTGTTCGTTTAGTATCCGAGGAGGATAAAAACAATGAATTTTGAAAATTTTGATAATTCACATAATAGTTTCCTATGATCAGAATATTTCATTGATTTTTATGTGAAAGATGGATCCCATGTCCTGCTGTGACATCCGCCTTGTGCTGTGCTTACATTACCGCCCAGATACAGTACACAGTACACTGCAGTAAAAAAGATGCGTGCATCTCTGAAATAACTTTTCTTGCATTATAACCTTGGATTTTTGCATATCTCTTCTTAATGGCTTAGTTCTTCATCTGTTTATTATATGGTGAACCATGTTTATTATATGGTGAACCAGTTCCATTGTTTACTTCTTTTTTTTGTATTGCAAACATTAAACTCTTTTACGTGCTACAAGCGATACAATTCATTATTTACTGCAAGTAGTGTACTCTTTCGCGTACTGCAGTAGTGTAACTCTTTAACGTACTGCAATTAAAGTACCTTATGATACAGTCAAATTAATGTACCAAGTAATTACTGCAAGTAGTGTACCCTGTAACGTACTGCAAGTAGAGTACATTGTAACGTACTTCAAGTAGCTTATACAGTGTAACGTACTGCAAGTAGTGTACAATGTAACGCACTGAAAGTAGTGTACCCTGTAACGTACTGCAAGTAGTGTAACCTGTAACATACAGCAAGTAGCTTACCCTGTAATGTACAGCAAGTAGTGTACCCTGTACTGTACAGCAAGTAGATAACCCTGTAACATACAGCAAGTAGTGTACCCTGTAATGTACAGCAAGTAGTGTACCCTGTACTGTACAGCAAGAAGATAACCCTGTAACGTACAGCAAGTAGTGTATCATGTAATGGACAGCAAGTAGTGTACCCTGTAATGTACAGCGAGAAATGTACCATGTACTGTACAGCAAGTAGTGTATCCTGTAATGTACAGCAAGTAGTGTACCCTGTAATGTACAACAAGAAATGTACCCTGTAACGTAAAGCAAACAGTGTATCCTGTAATGTACAGCAAGTAGTGTACCATGTAACTTACAGCAAGTAGTGTACCCTGTAATGTACAGCAAGAAATGTACCCTGTAACGTACAGTAAATAGTGTATCCTGTAATGTACAGCAAGAAATGTACCCTGTAACGTACAGCAAATAGTGTATACTGTAATGTACAGCAAGTAGTGCACACTGTAACGTACAGCAAGTAGTGTACCCTCTAATGTACAGAAAGAAATGTAACATGCAATGTACAGCAAGTAGTGTATCCTGTAATGTACAGCAATTAATGTACCCTGTAACGTACAGCAAGTAGTGTACCCTGTGATGTACAGCAAGTAGTGTATCCTTTAATGTACAGCAAGTAGTGTACCCTGTAACGTACAGCAAGTAGTGTATCCTGTAATGTACAGCAAGTAGTGTACCCTGTAACGCACAGCAAGTAGTGTACCCTGTAACGTACAGCAAGTAGTGTACCCTGTAATGTACTGCAAGCAGTGTACCATGTAATGTACAGTAAGCAGTGTACCATGTAACGTACAGCAAGTAGTGTACCCTGTATTGTACTGCAAGAAGTGTACCATGTAACGTACAGCAAGTAGTGTAACCTGTAATGTACTGCAAGTAGTGTACCATGTAATGTACAGCAAGTAGTGTACTCTGTAATGTACTGCAAGAAGTGTACCATGTAACATACTGTAAGTAGTGTATACCCACCTTGAGTTTGTTTGTATGTGTCCACTATTAGATTCTCTTTGACTCCAACATCCTAGAATAACAGGGAGATTCTTAACCAAATAGCACCGACGCCGGCTTTCGCCATTTAAAATTGTATTCTTAACCCAATACACGCCAACGTCGTCTTTAACCCAAAAATGAGTCTTAATCAATTGTCTTTGACAATAAAAAGTAAGATATTAAAGTCAAATAGTACCAACGCATACGTAGTCTTAGAACAAATAGATTATCTAAAAATTTGTCCGCTAAACCCCCTATTTTGTTCTAAGAAAAGCTCAATTGTAATAAAATTGTAGATTTCTTGAGCAAACTAATGAGTTAATCCTAATCCACTCTAAATATTACGGCGGATATGTTTCACTTCTTGAACAAAACTAAATTTACCAGGGGGGTTTGATCTTAGCTACCTGTCCGCGTATATTAGCCTCAGTGTACACTTTGGACAGTTTATTGATAAAGGATATTGAGAGATTATGGCCCATTCATACAGTACAAACATCAAATATGCAGTAGGCTTTCGGAGTACAAGTGTATGGGGAGGTTTTGTATTTTGCATTTTATTAAGTTTTCTCAGAACCGTTTATTAACGATGAAATATTTGCTCTGTAAAAGACTGCAATAATACGTCTTCCTGTGAAAATATAATCCTGCACACTAAAAAAATACAAGAAAAAGATATTTGCCAAGACAAACAAAGCCGACATAAAAGTTTAAAAGTTATGCAACAAAGTTGTATAATTTTTACCTGTACAAGTCTGTCTGATTTTATATGCGTGAGATTTGGAACAGTGTGGCGAACCTAGGGAGCGATCAATGATTCAACTTTAAAAAAACATGATTACTTCTATTTAGCAAATGCTGACTGTTTAATCTAAGTTTATCAAAAATGTTAAAAAAAATGACTCAATTTTATCATAAACTTTTTATCCCCCTCTAACACATAAAAAATTTACTTTAAATTTGAATTAAATATTTAGTAACTGTAATTTGTTCAAAACTATGCCCGTGGTAAAAAAATGAGAGTTGTAGAAGTAGGAATCATTTGATTTTTTTACATGCACGACGAGAACAACGAATAAATGCCAATGTTTCTATTTTACATATTTTTTTAGATGAAACAATATTACTAAAAGATAACAAAATAAAATACCAATTAATGGTCTCAAAAATGTTATTCCGATTTCTGATTAAAAAGATTTATCTAATAAATGTTTTTTAAAAAATTTTAAATTATAGGGAATGCAAGCATTATTTTATTCATGTGACACTCCATGCAAATATACCATTGCTTGTTTCACAACGGTACCCTTGAACTATTTATCTGTGGAAGCTATTGTCGTTTTTCTAGGTTTAAATTCTTGTATGTCTTCATGCTCTGGGAAGAAATGCGCAAGCCACTTTCGTAAAAACCCCAAATTGAAAATAGTCAGGTAAACATTGATATAAAATGTATACTTGTTTAAACAAACTTTTAAGGTAACGTTGTGAATCAGTATTTGCAATAAGTCTTTGCATAGTGTCAAATTGTGATCAAAAGTCGACTCAAAGAAGTTCGTAGTAAGATTTCGATTCTACTGGAGACCACCGGAGGGATTTTATTTTCACAGGAGGGGTTTCAAAAAATGGTTTTTACAATTTAAAACTTTACGCACAGTGATTTACATTCCACTGGAGGGATTCAGATGTCCTTCCTGGAGGGTTATAATTCCACTGGAGGGATTCAGTTATCCTTCCTAGGGGTTTATAATTCCACTGGAGGGATTCAGATATCCTTCCTGGGGGTTTATAATTCCACTGGAGGGATTCAGTT
>NW_019396677.1:73213-88499 GCF_000591075.1 Eurytemora carolleeae | reverse complement strand
CCTCCAGTGCAATTATAACCTTCCTGGAAAGATGTCTGAATCCCTCCAGTGGAATGTAAATCACCCTGCGTAAAGTTTTGAATTGTAAAAACCATTTTTTCAAAACCCTCCAGTGAAAAAGAATTCCCTCCGGTGGTCTCCAGTGGAGTCAAAATCTTACTACGAACTTCCGTCACTCTCAAAAGTCACAGTTCTCCGGGATAAAGATTCAACCGAATCTGCGTAGAAGAGTTACTTGAAATTACACTAACCGTCCTTTAAGAAAAGAAAAGTTTAAATTCATTCCTGAGTGCTGGGTTGGGATCTGTAGGAGGCTGGATTTGAGGCTGGATGTGAGGATGGATGGAAGCGAGGTTGTGAGGCTGGGTTGGAGGCTGATTGATGAATTCTTGATGGATAAATGAGTTGTAAGAGTAAAAGATGAATGACCGTCAGCGACCAACATAATCTTAGCATCTCGACTTACAATCCCTGAATATGGAACCTCAGCTGAAAACTTTTGAATTGGATATCCTTAATCCCGATCAGTTAATTAATCTGGAGATTAATAACAAGAGGAGAACAAGCATTATATTTAATCTGGAGATTAAGAAAAAGACTGGATCAAGCATTAATCCCGATATCAATCATTCAAAAGTTCCCAGCTCAGGTTGGATTTATTTGATTTGATTGTTTTTAATAAGCTACAGTTTTACTATTTTAGTTTGTCATATCTCAAACGGGGGAGGGGGCTTCATATATACTCTCTTAAAGGTGTTGGCGGAGTTGGCTCCCCCCCCCCCTAAATGATAGAAGAAAGAAAATTTACAGAGCAATAATTTTAGGAAATGGTAAAAATACTTTTTTTCAGCAAGATTTAAAATTTCAAAAATCTATCCTAAACACTTTAACACACTTATTCCCCCCCCCCCCCCTTCCTAGCAAATACCCAATCCCGCCTCTGTGAATGCATTCTTTAAAAATTTAGATTTAAAGTTAAGACCGAGATTTTGCAGAAAGGAATTGAGTCTTTGCAACAAACTCTGATTTTCTAGTCCTTATATTGTCCCAACCAAATGTCGTAGACTTTAGATATTTCAAACTACGAATTCTGTTAGCTTAACTTATCTAAGTTTGAAATATTAAATGTGTACAACATTAGGCCGCTAAGATATTGGAATTCGAAAGTTTAAGTTTGTGGCAAAAACTCAATTCCTTTGATAACGTATTTTTTGTTTTAAAAATAGGTTCTTATATATATATAGCTATATAAATATATATAAAGATATGTTTCAGTTTTTAACTTCACATTTTTATTAAAAAAGAATTATCCTAAACATAATGTTTCACGCCTATCATAACGATCCTCAGTATGTTAAAATTCTTTAAACAACAATAGATATATATATATAAGAACCTATATATATAAATATATAGATAATTACATCATACGNAACAATAGATATATATATATAAGAACCTATATATATATAAATATATAGATAATTACATCATACGCGCCGACGCGGATCAGTTTGAACTTGAATTTTAAACAAGTTTATGCATCGTATCTTTATTATCTTATTTTTAACATGAATAAGGAGCCAGGAAACTGACAAAATTAAATTTAAAAAAAGATAAACCGTATTATCTTTCAATCTAATCATAGTAAGGAAATAAATCTTAAATTATGAACATATGAAAGTACATAAATAGACTCCACAGTTTTATGGGTAACATGCACTGTAAACCTTTAACCGAGAATCAAATATCCTGCATTAAGGATTAAAAACCTAGGGCCGGATTTTTCGTGGATTTCTACAACTTGGAAGGGTGATTTCTACATCACACCTTTTTTGTAAAAAAAATCCTTAATTTCAAATTACAAGGACAACCCCCTTTTAACGAATATGTTTGTTAAAAAACACAATGAAAAATATATGAAGTCAACAGTCTGTATAAATGAATGTTATTATAATGTATTCGTCGAATGTAAATGTGGACCTTGGAAAAAGCAAAGTCATGGCATAAGAAAGGGTGGGCCGGAAAAAAAACGGTGTAAATTAGTTCCAATTCTGAAAATGTCACACCAACAAGAAATTTCAATGAAACTTCCGACATTTGCATATTTATGTGCATTCGTCCAAAAACATGTGTCTGATATTTTTTACCATTTTTAAGCAGACGTATCTTATTTCCGTGCATTTTCTGAGTACATATAAAAACTATTTAATATAAATAAATTCAGTATTGAAGCTTTGCCCAATTTTTCCTAAATCTAGTTGAATAGTAAAAGAAATGCATTACGCTAACAGAGCGACCTGAGCTGAAAACTTTAGAATTGTGGATATTAAGCTAAATGCTTGATCTCCTCTTTTTATTAATCTTCAGACTAATTTAATCTTAAGTTAAATCCGGGAAATTGTCTGAACTGCAACCAATCAGAGTGTTGATTGTAGAAACCGAACAACCAATCAGAAGCCAAGAAATTTCAAAATTTTGGCGCGTAATCAATGAGAGAACTTTTATTGGTCAGAATCCAGCAAGGATATCCAAAAGAGAGAAAAATAAAAAATATCGTCAGTGAATACAGAGATTTAGAAATCGGGATTAAGGTTATACAATTCAAAAGTTTTCAGCTCTGGAGAATTTTAAAAAGATTTTCCGAGTGATAACTTCCATAATGACAACAAAGTCGGCGCGAAAATTCCGGATAGAAAATTTCCGGAATTGCCAAGATATAGAGATTAGACAATGAGAGTTTGTGGCAAATTGAACTCGGCCGTTGTACCTGTTTTTACACTTTTCAGCCAAAAGACCATCAAATATTTCTGAAGGTATTTATATTTTGAACAATTAACATTTTTAACAAGTATCACGCTTGACAAATACGTTACCTCAAACACTGTTTTAAACTAATTACAAGGTCACTCTACCGGAATAAGCGGTTTTAAAAAATCTTTTTTTTTTTTAATTGATAAATGCGTCTTGTTAACCCTATTCCCGCTGGGGGGGGGTCAATTTGACCCCCCCCCCTGTAGTTTTTTTACATAACTCAAAAAGTATTGGTCTGAGGCTGTTGAAATTTTCTGACTTTTCTTACATACCCAAAGCCCTCCCTTTAGGCCTAAAACCGGGCTTTAATACTAACTGCCTGAGTCCTCAGGCACACTGCCTGAATGACTGCTTTTGCCTGTAGCAAACTAAATCTTTGTTTTGACCCACTTTCACTTGTCAGATTTTGATAAAATTTAGCTTTTTGGAAAGCCTATGACATAAGGAAACGGATTGCACAAGTTTTGCGAAAAAAAAATTGCAAATTTTTTGCAAACAACCTGTCAAAGGAAATTTGCACATTTTTAGTTTTTCTTGATTAAAAATCAGGTTATTTAAAATTTTGCAAAAATTTTTGCATATTTGAAATGGCATGGTCAAGGGCTTTTCAAAAATGTATAATTTGTCATTTTTTGGACAAATTTTTTTTGCAAACATTTTTACTATAAAACTGGATTTTGCGATAAAAAATTCAATTTTCGCAAATTTGCAATTTTTTTTGCAGATTCTAAAAGTAGAGCACAAGAGCTTTCTAATGATGTATCATTTGTCATATTTGGACATAAAACATGGGATTTAGAGGGGGGGGGGTCAAATTGACCCCCCCCCAGCGTATCCTGGTTTTCAAGTACCCCAGCGGGGATAGGGTTAAGCAACTAGCTATAGCCTAAGGATAGCGTCATTTCTGTCGATGGGTGACTTTAACGATAACTGTGCTGGTATCGTAAAATTGGTGGGATTTAAAAATTAATTAATTTTAGAGAAATGAGATTATTTTTATGAAAACAGATTCTAAAGAATTTAAATAATTCAAAGTCTGTGCAAATGCAACTTTTCATATACTTCCGGGTTTTTATGCTAAAAAACCATAATAAAGTTTTATAATAAAAATTACCCAGCTTTGGCTGGAGTGTTCTCGAAAAAAAACAACTTGCCGAACTTAGAACTAAAAACCAAGCTAAATTGGTCCAGGGGTTCTGGGTCCATGCTCCAATGATGAAATACATACAAAGTTATAGTTAACTATTTTCAACGACATGAAAAAAGTTTTAGAAGACCAAAAATTGCAAAACATGACCTGTTAAGGACGACATTCAGAAGAGATACACATTCAAACCTGTTTCACGGAAGGTCGAAATCATTCCTGAAAAAAAATAATATTTATTATCTTTGATCAAACTTTGGATTTGAGACAACCCAAATAAAATCAATTTACAGGGACTAAGGTTGGATTTACAATAGTACCCTTAATATCTTTATCTGATCAATTCTGTGGACGATTTAATCGTATTTCTAAAGAATGTGTTTAATTCTGATAGTTTCCTTTCCCTAGCTTCTGCAGTAGAAATACCCAATTCAGTTTCACAATTGAAAATAGAAAAACATGAACATCTAATTCATACATGCCTAATAGAAGGATAGATAGATAGATAGATAGATAGATAGATAGATAGATAGATAGATAGATAGATAGATAAATAGATAGATAGATAGATAGATAGATAGATAGATAGATAGATAGATAGATAGATAGATAGATAGATAGATAGATAGATAGATAGATAGATAGATAGATAAACAGATAGATGGATAGATAGATAGAAAAAAATATAGATAGAATTGATCTAATTTTGTTCACATGTTGCAAAACTAAAAGAACAATCTCCGCTAAAACCCACTTTTTATTTGTTCAGTGTTCAGCAGATGATGCTTAGTTTAGCGTGATAAAACTACGTATTCAAAACTCCACAAGGTATTATATGGGAAAGTTATTTTAATTCAAGTACTTAATTGTCATTTCTTTCATCCTCGACTCCAACCTGGTAAATATATGTATTCAGAACAATGTGAAAAGTTCGGTTTGAATCCTTATATATTATATTATATAATATAATAATTGTCATCTAACATCTTTTTTTGTGATTGTTTGCAAAAGAAATGATTACTCGCATCATTCCCTAGTTTCCATGTCCTGATTTACCTCGTCAGGTTGCAAAGATATAGAAAACTATATTTTGCAGTCATTGTAATCAGTTCCTTTTCAATATTTTATGTCTATAATTTTTATTTCTTCACATAGAGCAATTTTTTTGTGCGTATTTTGATTTTTATCAATTTTTTGGCTATCAAGTTGTAAGTAAGTAATTATTTATTTATGAAATATAACAAAACATACAATTAAGTGTTTCAGGAGAAAATATTTTAAAACCTCCAAAAATAAAGGTTGTAGGAATATATTTATTATTTACATTTTATTTAATGTAAACCGGTGGTGGATTGTTAGTATTTTTCGACGATGAACAATCAACTTTTAGAAATAAAAATGATTTATTTGTAATGTTAAAAAATATTAAAATAAATAGGCTTTATGGGTTGAATAAAAGATATAGGTTCTAAGCAAACGGGCATTTGAATCCATCTTTTTAATTCGCACCGATTTTGACATCCTTTGTCATGGTATTTTTTTGTGGAACTAATAACGAGTAGACGACCCGAAACGATACATATTTTCAAAATTATTCGTGTTGTAAAATATACGATATGTATATGATTAATGTCTTTTTATGTAGAGATAATGTATATTTATGTGTAGAGATAATGTATATTTATGTAGAGATAATGTATATTTATGTAGAGATAATGTATATTTATGAAGAGATAATGTATATCTATGTAGAGATATTAAATACAGAATTTTTTATCTTAGCATTGAATATATATTGTTATATGAAAACGGTTTCAGTTTGATAAACACGTGTACTTTAGTTTAACGTGTGCATTTTTCTTATTTATGAGTAATTTATAAGTAAGTATTTTTCTTATTTTCTTATCATTCTTATTTATAAGTAAAATATAAAATAATGTGCTGTGGCCTTAAAAGGGCAGTTTCAGTTCTAGTAAACACGTTTTCACTGACACTCCTGTATGCTGAGTCCATTAGCGCCTGATCCGATCAGGGTTAAGTCATGTGTTTGTTTTTTATTCTGAACCAATAGAAATAGAATGGCGGTTACATCTATCTTTTTATCAATCACAATATCCAATCAGAGATATGAATCCTTTAATCGGCACTATCAGTAAATGGAAAATTTACTTCAGTTGAAACTAAATATATAGTGTTGAGATCAAGACAAATCTGAAAATTTATCATCAAATTTTAAGACAGCCTCGATTCTAAAGTGCGCAACGCTTTGGCGTTTGGCTTTACCTCACAAACCCTTCTATACTTTTTTGTAGCCCTAGATATGTGCATTTTTATAATGGAACAAGCTTGTTTCTAGCTTAAGCTGTTAAGGGTGAAATTCTGATTTTTGCGTGCACATCTTGGTTTTCAGTGTTTTATCTTGCTTTAGTTTATTTCAACATTTTGTTTTAAATCCCATTTCTTACAGAGAGACCCATAAAACTGTGGAATAGGGTGACGATTAATTAATTGGTTTTTAGCATAGATAAATAAATAAACATAGATAGCTTATGTACGCAAAATCATCAAGAATTGTACAGTCCGCGAACTCATACTTCCCGGGGTCAAAGTGTACTTCAATGATAAGCGGGGTGGTTTGGTGTTTTAATGGATTTCAGAATAGAGTGTAAAATAACTCCGGGAATGGAACTATTTGAACAACAATATTTCACTGAGCAATATATCATATTGACGAGAACTGAAGAAGGACATGAGAAGGACTAAACTAACTTAAATTTCTCTATACAGAACTCATGTACACCACAAGTACTCAATGACATAAGAACAGCCAATGTTCACAACCGACCTAGTTAATCTATATAATAGGAATATATTTAAAACATCTCTGTACATTTATATCTTTCAAGATGAAAAATGTCGTCTTATGCGCAATCTATCTTTATCTATGGTATTTAGTAGTCCAATGAACATGAATCAACCTTCGCCATGAGTTGAATAAATGCATGATTTGCGCGCATTAACATCAAAAATTTAATCGATGTAAATTCTTAAAAATATATGTTTTTGTATTTTATAAATACCTAACAAGCGACATAAAGATAGGAAATTATTAACTAATTGGAGCTCGAATGAAACGATCTAACATATGTAATTTATACTTTTTTAAAGTAAAATAATTAGCATAATTGTCAGTTATGATTTTACCTGCTTAAAATAGTCTCTTGATTATTTCATTTTCTGGCCGACAATGCTATAAATATATATTTTCACTCTGTTTACCAATCTAACTTCATGTAGCACAGTTCACTCATAGTCAAGTTCATGCTTGCAACCAAGATTACAGACGGAGAACATAAACAACTCTAAAATAATATCCATAATTGAAATTAATAATTTACCAATAGATTATTTATTACAAAACATACATGATTCTTTGATTTACGTTAAGTTTTCATATTAATTTCGTATCATTTTAGTCATTAGTGCTAACACAACATGTGTCGCCATCTATTAAAAGCGGCGGAAAATGAAAACTCCGACCGTGGTCTGGGGGTAGGTTTGGGCAGTGGTTGCTGAGAATACAAACACTCAACTGAACTCGGAGTTCTAAGTAAAGTGAAATTTGTGTGAGAGTGTTCACGTGAGAGAGAGAGGGGGCCTAATACCACAGCCACCAGTCCGGGCCTAGATGGACTGACATAAAAGAGGGGAGGGGGGAGGGGGGTGATAAGCAAATATACATATTTATTTATACAATATATACTAAAATTATTATCTATATATGGTTTGATGGTTATAACACATGGGAAGTAATTAAGAGTATATTTCATAGCACTATCAATCATATTCAATTTGATCTGAATAAATTTTCATAATAATTGCTTGAAATTAATTTCAAACTAAGAAAACATAAAAAATAAGCTCGAAATTAGAATCATATCACATAACAATAACAAAAGAAAAATTCATGCAAGATTGTAAATTTGTAAGTTTACAAGCAATAATTTGAGGGACCCTCCCAATTGTAGATTGACATGATATGATTCACAACGGTAACGATCTGTACTGACGGACATTCAATACTTTTCAAGATAGTTTAACTTCTTTATCTTTATATGTTGCTTAGATAGATGTTTCGGGGTATCGATGTTAATCAACCTGGCCACTCTGTAAATGGAAGTTCGTTTGAATTTACATCTACATTCCCTTTAAAAACAACCAATTGGTTTTGCTTTTATTTTATTCTAGGGGGTTAAATAGAAGCTGGGGGGTCGAAATAGAGCCATGGTTATTTCGTTATGTCCAAATCGGAAAATACAACATAAGAAGTAAAGAAATTAAGAGAAACTGTGATAAAAGAAAGGAAACTGTGATAAAAGAAAGGAAACTGTGCAAATCACAAATAACAAGATTAAGCAATTGTTTATTCTTTCAAATCCAGAACAAGTTGCAAATAAAATGATAGTCAGCTAATTAGGCAGTTCGGACGTTTTTCGAAAAAAATTACTTAAAAAAATGAAATTAAAAAGGATATTAATAGTTAAGGATGAGCTATAAAATCTTAAAATCACACAATGCATAATGCAAAGAATAAACAGGAAGTAGAAGTTGTTTCCAAAATTATAGAAGAAGGTCAAATATATGCTACAAGGTGTCCCACGAAACATGACAGTGGGTGAATAGTTTAAAATGTCTTCTTCCATAATTTGTAAAGTGGTTTGAAACCAAACAGAACATGAAAAATATTATATGGCAGTCATATTATATCAAAATTTATTTCAAATTAAAATATATTTCTTTGACATCTAATTGAAGACATTCAAAACTATTTACCATCTGTCATGGTTCGTGGGACACCCTGTACATTACGGGTACAACTTTGTGTCTTTTTAGCTTCTCTTGAGTGTATTTTACGCACAAGTATGGATGAAAAAATTTATTTGGTTAAATATTATAAATTCAAAACATCTTTGTTCTTCTCAACAGTTCTTTACTAAGAGGAGTTGATGAGTTATGATTGAAATATAATAGAGGATTAATATAACGTGCAATTTACTTTAGTGTAACGTGAATCATTCGTGAAAAGGAATTTTTTCTGGTTTATAATACCAAAAGATATATATGGGGGGGGGGGGGGGTTAAGAGAGGATTACAATTCTAAATAACCTTGAAATAGTCTGAACCCATAAAATCTAAATTGTATAAATAAGTCCTGGTGCTCCAGTAACAACATAAATATGGATTTAAAATAAAACTGTTTAAACCTTTTAACCTTCGTACAAGAATTGAGCCGTATAAAAAGGTCGAGAAACAAAAATAGACATTGCTAGATTTTTAAAAGGAGGGCTGTTTAAACCCCCTGGATTAGGGGCGGTTTTCGATTTTTTTAGGAAGGGGGGGGGGATTATTTTGGAAATGTATGAAAAACTGGCCCTCCCCCTCTCTTAAGCCTCTCCTCTGCCTCCTCCTCCTCCTCCTCCTCCTCCTCCTCCTCCTCAATCTCCTCCTCATCCTCCTCCTCATCTTCCTCCAGACAGCCCTGAACTAGTACAGGATCGAGGCGGGTTTAAAGGATAATCTTTTCTTGGTTCATTTATACTTTTCAAATATAGGGCCCACACACATACACACAGAAATATAAACTCTCAAACCAACAATCATACAAGTAAAATACACATGGAAACAATGTTGAATTCCACGAAAAAATTACGAATTCTTCTAGATCGAATAATTAAGGGTTTACACCATCAGATTGCAAAGATTAGAAAACTAGAATTTGATGAAAGCGTTCAATTAAATTTAACAGTTTAGATGTTCACTTATGGAATGGAATTGCCACATTATTATGTGTATTGCAGTTTTTTGAAAGAATGTAAACCATACTCTTTCTAATCAGAAATATATTTTTTAATATATGTTCATTAATGGTATGTAAGGAGGTATTTATTTATGTTTAAAAGCGTACGTAACATGTATATTACTCTAGTTGTAATAAATACATTATAATTTTGTACTATGTAATTGTACATGTATGCATAATAATATGTACTTATGTTTAAGTACGTGTGTAGTGTGACTGTAGAAACATGCATGGCATGTATAATTCAGAATTCACTGAGATATGACAAATGATTTGTAAATGTTAATTAACACAACGCGACGTTTCTCTTAATACTTCACTTTCTCTTTCTTTGTATTTTCTCCTTTCTCCATTCTTACTTTCTCTTTCCTCTTTCTTTATATTTTTTTCTTTTTTCCATCTTTAAATTTTCTTTTTTCTGTAATTTTTTTCTTTTTTTCTACCTTTATATTTTCTTCTTTCTTTATTTTTTTTTTCTACCTTTATATTTTCTTCTTTCTATAATTTTTTTTCTTTTTTTCTATCTTTATATTTTCTTCTTTCTTTAACTTTTTTTTCTACCTTTATAATTTCTTCTTTCTATAAATTTTTCCTTCTTTCTTACTTTCTCGTTATTTTTATTTTGTCCTTTCTCATTTCAAACTTTTTCTTTCTTTTAATTTTCTCCTTTCTGCTGTTAAACTTTTTCGTTATTTTTATTTTCTCTTGCTATTAACTTTCTCCTGTTGCCCTCCTCTCTTTTTTCTTTTTTCCCTGTTTTACTTTCTTAAAGGTACTCTTCTTTCAGAATTCTCTTTGCTTTCTCCTTCCTGCTCTTTTTTTCCTTTTTGATTCAATGTAAAATATGTTTATTCTGAAGATGTTCATATATTGAGGAAAATAAAAAAGGGCATATATGGGTTTTAATAAATAATAGCTGAAGGGCCCGGCGTTGTCCGTGGAATAAATTTTTAAAAAAATCAATTTTTGAAAATCACAGAATTTCTAGCCTTTGTTAAACCCATGGGTTCCCTCAAAAATGTCAGCCCATTCGGTCCTGCCGTTTGGCCGGCTAAAGGGAACATATATACGAACGTCTTATTTTTATATAAGAATGTCTTGTTTTATTATATAGAAAAAATATCAAGTAACACCTGCTCTGATTTTAAGCCATGTACAGAGACGCACAGCTATGTATCGAGGTTTGGTTTGGGTTTCTCTCATGCATAACTATAGGGCGAGATGCTTTTTGGTTTCTTATAATTGAATCCAATCGCGTTTTGGTCTTTAATTCACCCAATTTTAAACTAATTAAGGAATCTTTTTGAACTTTTCATTAAAAATTCATATGCCTAGAAAAAAGTCTTAAAGAAGAAAGGAAATAAGTTATGATCAATAGGTCAAATTGTGGTCGAAAGTCAAAGCTTGGGATGAGGACCGAACTGTTAAATCCTGTTTTTGGACTTAGTTTGGTTTGGTTTGATTTGGTTTGGTATATTTTGATTTATTTTGGTAATGTTTGATTTGGTTTGGTTTGTATGTGTTTGATTTGATTTGGTTTGGCATGTTTTGATTTAGTTTGGTTTGGTATGTTTTGATTTAGTTTGGTTTGGTAAGTTTTGGTTTGGTTTTGTATGTGTTTGATTTGGTTTGGTTTGGTTTGGTATGTTTTGATTTGGTTTGGTATGTTTTGATTTGGTTTGGTATGCTTTGATTTAGTTTGGTTTGTTTGTGTTTGATTTGATTTGGTTTGGTTTGATATGTTTTCATTTAGTTTGGTTTGGTATGTTTTGGTTTGGTTTTGTATGTGTTTGATTTGGTTTGGTTTGGTATGTTTTGATTTGGTTTGGTATGTTTTGATTTGGTTTGGTATGCGTTTGATTTGGTTTGGTTTGTATGTGTTTGATTTGATTTGGTTTGGTATGTTTTGATTTGGTTTGGCTTGGGATGTTTTGGTTTCGTTGGGTATGTGTTTGATTTGGTTTGGTTTGTATGTGTTTGATTTGATTTGGTTTGGTATGTTTGGATTTGGTTTGGTTTGTATGTTTTGATTTTATTTGGTTTGGTATGTTTGGATTTGGTTTGGTTTGTATGTGTTTGGTTTTGTTTAAATGACCGTAAAGGTTTGATTAATATGTCTTTTGGAATTTTTTTTTTGACTACAAAATAATATTTAATTATTTGAAATTTGTTCTATAAACACATTGTGTGAAGTATTTATTGTTCAATGTTCTGTGGCTGTTGTCTGTTTTTCTTCTCTCGTTTTAAAATTTTCACATGTACTGTTTTTTAGTTTCCTCCCACTTCCAATGCAATAGAAAAAAACGTCCATTTAGAATCACAGTGGGTTAAAGTTTGACTTTCCAGCAGCTATTTACAGTATACATAGATGCGTGCCATAAAATCATAAATAATATTTCTATTCCTTCAAGATTTGTTTGTTCAATTGTCAAGTCTGATCAAAATATTTTTTTAATAAATTAAGATTTGAAAAAACATATTGGTATCCTAGTGTGAACTATTCTTGGTCTAAACAATAAAATGTTTAAGTTCAATGTCTACCACACCTCCAGGCAGTATGTACATAGATAGATAGATAGATAGATAGATAGATAGATAGATAGATAGATTGACAGAAAGATAGATAGATAGAAAGATTGATATGTTTAGATATATAAATAGATGAATAGATTATACCATGTGATTAGATTATACCATGTGATATACTTATATTACGCTGTAAACATGTGTAAAAATAGCTTAACTATGTAATATCTATTCTTTCTAATCTTATAAATAAGTACATTAAACTTTAACTGTGCTGTAAATGCGTAGCATGATTGCCTTAATCATGTGATATAGATCATGACGTAGGAATTGTAATTACGTCAATTCATGTTACTTGTAAAATAAGATATTTAAATAAAATTAGTTTATATAGAAACTCCGTACTATTTACTGCGAGAGAGTAATCCTGAATTCCTGTTTTAAAAACAACAGGTTGGATTGTCCCTATCATATGAGATTGATATATAGCTTGTTTGATAGCTAGGCTTGTGTCCCTGTGTGGTATTTAGAGCGGATTGTCCCAATCATTTTGGATAGATGTATATCTTGTTTGATAGTTAGGCTTGTGTTCCTATGTGGCATTTAGAGTGGATTGACCCCTTCATTTGGGATCGATATATAGCTTGTTTGATAGCTAGGCTGTGTCCCTGTGTGGCATTTAGAGCGTAAGATTGTCCCCATAATTTGGGATCGATATATAGCTTGTTGGATAGCTAGGCTTGTATCAGTGTGGCATTTAAAGCAATGAATTAATAGCTTGTTTGATAGCTACGCTTGTGTCCCTTTGTGGCATTTAGAGCCTGGATTAATATCTTGGTTTGATAGCTACACAGATCAAGCCCAGTGATGGTGGCGTTGATAGTTAGTAGGATTCTAACCAAGCAACCCTGGACTAACCAGAGTGAGAGGCATTTGGTTTCTTATAATTGAAATCAAATGCCCTTTGGTCTATAATTCAACAATCTTTAAGCTTATGGATTTTTTTGTTTCATAATTTTCATTCAAAACATACATGCCGGCAAAAAAGTATAAAAGAAAAAAGGCTAAAAAATTATATTTTATTGGTCAAATTGTTATTGAAAGTCACAGCTTTCTGGAATATTGAGAGAACTGTTAAATCCACGTGGTGTGGATTGTATCCTGGTTGACTTTGAAAGCGGACGGGTTGGACATTTGAAAACTTTGAAAACTTGTCATGGAGTAAGTGTTTACTACACCATTCATATAATAAATCTGACTATTTATCTTTTCATTTATTTCTTACATATTCATCTAACAGATTATTAATTCATTCATTTCACATTTCTATCTATCTATCTATCTATCTATCTATCTATCTATCTATCTATCTATCTATCTATCTATCTATCTATCTATCTATCTATCTATCTATCCAACTATCCTCAAGTCTGATTATTTCTCTGATCCTGGATTAGCTAAGTGTAGTTTTGACGTGAAGTATTAACCAGCATACCTCTAGATACAGTGCATATACAATACAGGTTATATACCATACAATACATTGCTTACACGTACAATACATCAACAATTTGTTATTTTCAAGTTTCTAAACATCTTCAAAACAAAATCATTCAAGCAACAATTCCATCCCTCAATCTCTCTATCACTGAGAAGTGAGTATGACAATTACATGCCCCCCTCCCCGGCCCCCCTCTCCAAGCATATTGCACACAGGCTTTATATACCGAGGAATGGGGGGGGGGGTGTTGATTAAAATATGCCCCCAGCCATCATCATTTAAAAAAAAATGCAAGTCATGTGCATTGTATTTGTATATTAAAAGATAAAGAATTAGTTGTATTTTTTTTATTCCATCCAGAGAGAAACCTGACTTTCCTTTTCCTTGTACCACTTCTCATTCCCTTCTGTCTTCTTGCTGACAATTCACTTCTGGTTTGACATTTGGAATTAGAACCATGATTATCATGCTTATATAGACGCTAGAAGGTTAAATAATAGTTAGCAACATAAATAATAATTGCGTATTTATGCGTCATGTGAAATGTAGGAGATAAACAATAGTGATTCAATGCATGGTTGTGATTTTGGTAATTTTCAGGCTACAGTTATAGGTCTGTTTAACTATACGGCCATATCCGGGGTTGATCATAATTGATAAAAGATTGTTTTTTCTTTGTATGAATCAATTCGAATCAGAATCTAGAATTCATTTCGTTCATTCTCCGGGAGCAAAAAAAACATTTGATTAATGTGGAGGAACAATTACAAATGACAAATAGTCTAAGATGGTTGGTTCGACATCTTTAGAAACAGAAGAATGAGACGCCAGAGATGCCGTAGGACAGTACGGAATTTCGTCATTTATATTTCTTACTTCCTTATACACGTCTCATTAATATATTTTATAAAAATCATTAAATTAACCATTTAGAGACTTTTTTGTAATTCCTAATTGTCATTTATGAAAAGTTTATGCTCGTCATTTAAGTCTCATCCTTTGTGAATAATCTTTTGCCTGAGTATTCATTGACATGACAATCTATAGAATGATATAACTGTTATAAAAGGAGAAACTGTAAACTAGAATAGATTATGAGAATGGAAGAAGATGGAAGGGATGAATTGATGAAGGATAAAAGGAGAAACTGTAAACTAGAATGGATTAAGAGAATGGAAGAAGATGGAAGGGATGAATTGATCAAGGATAAAAGGAGAAACTGTAAACTAGAATGGATTAAGAGAATAGAAGAAGATGGAAGGGATGAATTGATCAAGGATAAAAGGAGAAACTATAAACTAGAATGGATTAAGAGAATAGATGAAGATGGAAGGGATGAATTGATCAAGGATAAAAGGAGAAACTGTAAACTAGAATGGATTAAGAGAATAGAAGAAGATGGAAGGGATGAATTGATCAAGGATAAAAGGAGAAACTATAA